>NC_079418.1:6848060-7075560 GCF_026213295.1 Gadus chalcogrammus
TTGACCCCGCTGACACCACCAAAGAAGAAGAAATAAAGCTCTTTGTGAAGAAGAACCCCAAAAAAAACTACGACGACTCTTAGCTGAGACGGACAGAAAAACGTTGGCGACTTAATGCTGACTCCGTGAGCACCTCCTGGCTTTAGTGTCAGCGTTTCGGAACGCTGAAGTTTGCACAAAAAAAGGGATAATCCGACAGAAATTATCGAAGGAAGAGGGCAAAAAAGGGATACAAACACAAACCTTTGCCATCAATTTAGTGCACTTGTCGTTTTCTTTAAAACGTCGATAAATGTGTAGAATTGCTAGATCAGATGACGAGGGATTATCGGGTTGTGAGCGAGCCCGGGAAACTCACGAAAACCAAAGGATCGGCATTTTGGTTGTCGCCATGGGGATGACTCCATCCTTATTATCATTATTCTATTTAATGTACAGAATACCTAATTTATAAACTGTTACCGATTTGTTATTCTATATTGGGCTAATTGTTTCAATTGTTATTTAATTGCTTATTTGTATTATATTTGTCACCTCGTTTTAACATTTAGAATGTTGAACAATCTCTACAGGCACTGCCACTTTTCATTTCACTGCATTTCTTGTCTTCTTTTGAATCTTGAATCTTGCCAGAATATCGAGGAGAGTTACTAACAAAGATTAGGGTCATCAGTTTGTTTATTGATTTCTTTATTAAATGATAATTTATTCATCGTTCTCTCCTTTACCCTATATTTTCTAACAGTTAGCAGACTGACTTGTGTCTTAATGTCGTAATCTGACTGATTATGGAAGCAGTAGGGATACCCCATAGCCCCTCCCCGGATTTCATTTCATTGATCAGGGCATTTGATTCATTGATTGTGATCGGGATGTGAAGTTCATTTGAGGTGTTGAGGTGTCCCTGAACGAGACGCCTCACGCTGACTGCTCCTGACCAGCTGGCTGTCACCCTGAGGGGTCGACTCCGCCGTCGGTGTGTGAATGGGTGAATGAACCGTTGTGAGTCCCTTCGGATTAAAGCGTCAGCAAAAATACTCCTTGTGGGAGAGACAAAGAAGTACAATGTGGAACCTAGAGGTCAAAGTTTAAAGAGGGTTCAACTTTCTTCACCTTAATACACTTTACACATTATACTTTATAATTTATGGTTCACAGTTTACACTTATTTTACACTTTATTGTTTATACAGTCTGTTTGGTTTGCCCTGTTTTTTTCTGTTTGTCTCTAATTTTTTCCTGTGTTTTCCACTGCTCCTGGGCTGTTGGAACAAAAAATATAATAATAATAGTTGTTATATATCGATCTATCTTATCTAATACCAATTTAGGTAGAATGACGGTAATTTTTAACTCATGTAGGCTATTCAGCATTTGGAAGTGTAGACTGTAACTGTTTAATGTTCACACATTTATTAAATCCATAAGTCTTCGATTTATTTTCCCTTGCATTAAGAGGACATATCTTTTCAATGTAAGTACAAGAGACAGTACTTAAAAGTCTTACTTAAAGACAGGCAGACTAAATAGACACAATCAGCTTAAGGACATTGGCCTCCTACACTTAAAAGCATTAACCTCAGTCGGGATGGACTGGTCACCGGGGTCAGACACGGTCCCCAAAGCAACCGCATGCATTTGATTCACGTGGATCCTCAGAGCGAACCTCGGTCAACATCGTTACAATCGCCAAGAAAACACATCACCACACTACCACTACCACCTCCGCTACTTATTTTTACATATTTTTACATATTTTTACATATTTGTACCTCTTTTTATTTATTTTATCTTGTATTGTTGCTGCAATTTGGCTGCTGAGGAATCAAGCCTAAGAATTGTACTCTTGTGTACTTGTAGGCCTACAATAAGATGTAATAAAAGTAACAGATTCTGATTCTGATTCACCACATTCAGGAATATGCGTGCTTCGAAATGGAAACGCGGCACACATATACAATAAGTGCGTAAGTGCCAGGACGTACAACATACAATAAGTGCGTATAAGTGCCAGGACGTAAAACATACAATAGGGCTTGGGGATTAATCATATTTTGATCGCGATAGCGATTTTAGCGTCAAACGATCACAAAACTATTATAATCGAATTTGCTTGATACATATCTGTACATTCTTTTAGATTTGAATTTTTTTTTGAGCATTTTGTGTATTTTTTAAGGCACATTTTTAAAGTTCTCAGTTACAGAATGTTTTTGGGAGAGACATGCTGAATAAATACATCATGTTTTCAATAAACATTTGAAAAACAATGATTTCAATATTGACCACAATAATCGTTGTTTTGATTTTTTCCATAATCGAGCAGCCCTAACATACAATAAGTGTGTACATTAAGTGCCAGGACGTGCAACATACAATAAATATGTAGAATAAGTGCCATAACGTACAAACATACAATAAGTGTGTATATTACATGCCAGGACGTACAACATACAATAAGTGTGTACATTAAGTGCCAGGACGTACAAGTATGAGGGGTGGGAGGGGGAGGCTATGCAGAGTCTAGGTGAACTCTGAACAGCTTTCGGCACGCATTAATGTGCCAAATAGGCATTCCCATGTTGCCTCTGGCCGGGAATCCTCCTCTGGGAATAGCAAGTGACTGTGATGAATCACTTTTAGCTGGAGAACCACAGAATAATAATTATATTTTAGAATAATTTATGGTAAATGGATGTTGGCAATGGTTGCGATTCCGATGCAGAAAGCATTGAAATCTCATCAAATCAGCACGCTCAAATAAATAAATAAATATATATATATATATATATTTTATATGCATTGGGCTAATTGTATATGTGTGTGTGTGTGTGTGTGTGTGTGTGTGTGTGTGTGTGTGTGTGAATTTGACATATACAGCGTTGTGTTTATAAAGTAGTATTCGCGTTTAGTGTATTTAGTGTAGTTTTTACTGTAGTCTTTAGCATTAAGTGTATTTTGTTTAGTATTTTGTGTAATATTTAGCACTTTAAACTTCACAGGTGAACTTTATTGTTCACCTGCTTTGGCAATGAAAACGTTTGTTTCTCATGCCAATAAAGCTTTTTTGAATTGAATTGAATAGTTGATAAAAGTGTTTGACAATTATTAGTGGTCTACTTCAGGTGCAATAAGGATGAAGAAGCGCACGCCCATTAAAAAGGTATATAGAGAGAGAGAAGTGGAGAGAGAGAGAATCCCACCGCGTTTAAACACACACATACAACCATATAAATATACAAAGATATGATGAATCACGAAGGAAGTGGGAACACATTTGGACGAGCTGCGATGGTGTGTGAAGTGTTGACATCTGGCACCACACTCACACATTTATACACACACACACACACACACACACACACACACACACACACACACACACACACACACACACACACATATATACATATATATATATATATATATATATATATATATATATATATACACATACAACCAAATACATATAAAAACACACACAGTCAATGAGGTGGAAAAACGTAGAGCTGTATTCTTTGACCTCCTCTGTATGTTGCACCGAAAGCACAAATTACTTTGCATCAATATAAATGTAACGGAAAGATGTCCTGATAGGCCTGTTACATGATTGCTCTCTCTCTCTCTCTCTCTCTCTCTCTCTCTCTCTCTCTCTCTCTCTCTCTCTCTCTCTCTCTCTCTCTCTCTCTCTCTCTCTCTCTCATTTACACACGCACAGACACACAGTCTCTCTCGCTCTCTCTCACGCACAAACACACACGCTCTCTCTCTTTCTCACAAACACCGACAATCAAACACGGAAACACACATTAGTCGACACGGTAATCGGCTTGAAAGACCCATTCTCAGAGACGCATCTCCCCGAGCGCGCACCGAACGCAGCGGCTGATGTTATATCTGCCCAGGCGGACAGCGGCGCGCGCGCTCCCCGCTCCCCGCTCGCACGGTCGTGCCGCTCGTGGCGCCTACGACGTGTGTGTCAGATCGGGGGTTTTCAAGCAAAAAAAAGAATCGTTTTTTTTTCACTCACGTTGACTCCGGCGTCGTGTTTGTCGAAATCGTCGAAGTTCCTTAAAAAAAACGTTGATTCCCAGGAGCGCCTGTTCACTCCGAGTCCTTTGGCGGCAGCGGCGGCGGCAGCAGGTGATGATGAAGAGGATGATGATGATGATGATGATGATGAGGAGGATGCTGCGGCAGAGGAGACAAAAAAACGCGAAACACGTCCGCACGAGACAGGGATGAGAAGAAGCCAAGTGGCGCACGAGAGCAGACCCCAGTTGACGGGTTACCGGGGGTGAGGGAGCGCGGAGGAAAACAAGGACATTTTGGAGTCGGCAAACGCCAAGCTCTGCTATTGGACGAGAGGAAAAAGAGGCGGGCCAAGAGGGCTGGAGTCCGGGATGGCGCATGACGCGGTAATAAGGCATTGATTGGTCGCCTCTCGCGATAGTGTTGGTTTTTAGGGGCCATGTGTGACACGTTTTTGTTTTTGTTGTTGTGTTTTGTTGACGTCCGCCAATAAAGGCCAACCCAACCGACACCTCGAACACCTTGATGCGCTTTGTTAGTTTTCTTATTGGTTCAGGGCTGCTAATTGAAAGGATTTGAATATGGCTCTGCCGTGCGCTCACACACACACACACGCACACACACACACACACACACACACACACACACACACACACACACACACACACACACACACACACACACACACACACACACACACACACACACACACACACACACACACACACACACACACACACACTTCGTGCAGTGGAGGGGGGGTACTACACCACGCGTGGCTGCTCGGGTTAAATGTGGGTTGATGCACTTTAGCGAAATGGCGCACGTGCACAAGCGCAGACCTACGCGCGCGCCTAAAGACACACGCAGACATACCCACCACAGGAGCAGCCCGGCGGCAGCACAGTCTCGCGCAAACAATCTTGAATCACAAATAAAAAAAGACACGCGGACTGCAGCAGCAGCCCTCACGCCAGAGCCGAAACCCCCCGGGAGCGCCTAGTGTGTGTGTGTGTGTGTGTGTGTGTGTGTGTGTGTGTGTGTGTGTGTGTGTGTGTGTGTGTGTGTGTGTGTGTGTGTGTGTGTGTGTGCGTGAGCACTTGCGTGTGCGTGTGTGTGTGTCTCTTGAGTAGTGGCCTACTTTTCAACCCGGGTGGGGTCGAGCAGAGATTTCTCGGGTTTGTGTTATTTTTCGTGCGACTATTACTTTTCTCGTTCTTCTGTGGCCCCCCTTGGTGAGCGGATGAAAGAAGGGTTAAATCGCGAGATGTTGGCCGTGTGTGTGTGTGTGTGTGTGTGTGTGTGTGTGTGTGTGTGTGTGTGTGTGTGTGTGTGTGTTTTGCGTAAAAGCACACAATATGTCTCTCAGAACAAATAAACAAACACACGTATGTGTAACAACAATTGCACGAAGTTTCCGCACGAAGCGCGGTACGCTGTGACGTCACTTAGCTGTACGCTGTGACGTTTCACATTCCTAAAAACAAACATTTAGGGGTGTTTTTGAATGCCCATAGCCAGCCATTGTGAAGCAGGCAGGGGCGATTCGAAATGATCACTCGAGACAGGACCGATATTCAAAATTTCGGTGTTAACTACTCTATTTCTTCCTAGACAAACCAGAAAGGGGGCTTAATGTTAAAAATACCGGAATGTACTTTAATAAACATCTGAGAATTTGTCGTCCGAGAGCGTCGCAAACTTCCGGTTCTGGGATTCGAATCCCCATCGAACGCCAGAAACATGGAGGAGTGTGTGTGTGTGTGGGTTACCATGTGTGTAGTTTGGCCAGTGTCCGAGGTGTGTGTGCGAACGTAGGACCGTGTGTGTGTGTGTGTGTGTGTGTGTTTGATCCTCACTTTGATTCTATGAAAGGGGGATGGGTTGGACAGAACTATGTGTGTGTGCGGTCGCTCGCGTGCGTGTGTCTGCGTCAGCCTGTTTCTGAGGCCTGTGTGTGTTTGTTCCTTGTTTCAAGTCTATGGGGGGGGCTAGACAGTCTTGCCCCGGTCCACACCCCCGGGGGAGGGCGTCCTATAAGGGTCCCGGGTGGCCTTCCTCCTGCTGCCTCATCCTCTTCCTCAGCTGCTCTCCGATGTCAGCGAGGGGGTTGGAGCGGGAGGCCAGGGAGCGGATCGCCTCCCCGAACCAACATCTCTGTAAAAGATAACATCATACAAATAAAAGCAATTGACACCAAAGTGCTTAATGAGGCTACAGTACTCTCCTCGCTAAGCTACTAAGTGTGTGTGTGTGTGTGTTTTGTTGTGTGTGTTTCGGTGTGTGTGTGTTTCGGTGTGTGTGTGTGTGTGTGTGTGTGTGTGTGTGTGTGTGTGTGTGTGTGTGTGTGTGTGTGTGTGTGTGTGTGTGAGAGAGAGACTGTGCGTGTGTGTGTCGCTGAATGTGTGCGTTTGTTGGTTTTAATTGAACCACCATTATCATTTATCATCAAAGTTCAACCCCTGGGCATATTTAATAGTTTAAGTCATGTTTTACAAGACCTCATACTTTCCTCAAACAATATCTGAGAAAATCAACAATTTTATTGAAATATGAAGCAGACGAGATTTTGCGGTTCCGGAGTGTATTTTTACAACAACCATCGTTAAAATCCCTTGTCCATTAACCCCACCGCACTGCAACCGTTCGTAATTTAATTCCTGTTGTCTAACATTAGCGTACTAACGCACTGCTGCATAGTGTAGCAGTCGACGGAAAGTTCGTAAATTAACTAAATAATAAACAGAATATGGTATTTGTTATCATCTTTTTAAAATAAATATTTGTCGGATTCTCTGTTCTTGAGGCAAACGTAACCCCTTAAATTGTCCAATCAGATACCAGCATGAGTCCCCCCTCCCCCCCACCGACTGATCCTAATGGAAAAATACCAGAGGGAGAGAGTAAAATACATACAGTATTAGGAGCTATATAGGGCATCTACGTTACACACACACACAACTCCACAGAGTGGTGACCTGGAATGGGCTTTTAATGAACACACAAACACGCACACACACATACTCATACACACACACAAATACATATATACATACCCACACACACACACGCACGCACGCACCCACCCACCCACCCACCCACCCACCCACCCACACACCCACACACACACACACACACACACACACACACACACACACACACACACACACACACACACACACACACACACACACACACACAAATCAGCACTTTGTAACTGATTTGAAAACTGCTATATAAATAAAGTTTATAATTAGGGGTCCGAGCTAGGCCCCTATTGTTTCTGTAACGTTTTTTTTTTCTTTTTTCCTATACTGTATGAGTCGAAAACTCTTGAAAATTTCAGGCATGGTTACCAATAACCCCCTCTACCCATAAACCCACATTTGTGGTACTGCACCCAAAGGTGGCGCTATTGTAAAAAATCACGAATTAGGCTTATTTCTCCTCACCAGATTGACCTTGACTCAAAATTCTTTCAGAATATTAATCTCTAGAATCAGACGCATTTATAAAACCCCGGTCTTATGGTGTACAGTTTTTTACTTTCCCCACGATTTCATATTTAAGCTAAACATGATAAAAAGATTCAAAGGCTACAAAATTGAGCCATTTCAGAAATATTGGCCATTGAAGTTGGAGCAGTTAGCCCACTTTCCTTATATGAGCATTTTGTTATTGTATAAAAAAAACATACGACTATTATTAGGTGGATACCAATGCCCACCACTACTAATAAACCCAAATTGTGGTACTTATTTCTCCTTACGAGATTGACCTAGACTCAAAATTCTTTCATCATATTAATCTCCAAAATCAGATGCATCTTTTTCACCCTGGTCTTCTGCTCTAAAAATGTTTACTTTTCCCACAATTTCATAGAAAAGCCAATCGTCCAGTGTCAATCCATTTAGCCTATATGACCATTTTGTTATTGTGTAACTACCATACGGCTATCAGTAGGTGGACTCTTTTAAGAAAGCCCTTAATTCTCTTGTGAAATGTGTGCTTGGAGTTTTCTTGATGTTGTGTGTTTGTGAATCGACATTTTCAACTTGTGGAATTGTTAATGTCAGTGGCTCAACGGGTTAATACAGTGTACTGGTGATCCTTAGGTTGAGAGTTTGAATCCTAATTAGAGCATTATGAACAAGCTGAACATGACATTCTGTAATTGGCACTCACTTAAAAAACACAACATTGAACAGCACCTGAAAAGCATCAGGCAATCAACATTCCGCCTCATTAGTTTCCTAGAATTGGTCTGACAAGTCACAGTATGGCATTAAGGGGAACTTCTTCGTTAACCATTTTTCTTCATAATTAACTGTCATATTTATATTTCTTCCGTTAGTGTTCTTGACTACAAAGGTTTAATTTCCCGAGAATTCCAAAGATTTTTCAGGTATATGCTTTTAAGAAAGCCCTTAATTCACTTCAGAATTGTGTGCTGGAGTTTTCTGGACAATGTTTGTTTATCTTAGACATTTTGACCATGTGAATGAGGCTGCAGTTCAGGGTTATCAGTGGCTCAATGGGATAATGCCTTGTACAGGTGATCCTTAGGTTGAGAGTTTGAATCCCGATTATAGCATTATGAACAAGCTGAACATGACATTCGGCCATTGGTTTGTAGCTCACCTGAAAGCCGAGGCACAGTATTGCATTAAGTGGAACATCTTCATCAACATCTTTCCTTCATTATCATATGTCATATTTATATATCTTCCATTAGTGTGTTCTTGACTTTTAATTTTGCTTGGACCCCCTTAATCACCGCTTGAGGTTATATTTATTATTATATATACATATACATAGACAAATACACATTTTCATACATATACGCACACACACACACACACACACACACACATACTGACACACATACACATATATGCACACACAGACACACATACACAAATACAAATATACATACACACACACACACAAACGTATACAAATACATACATGTACACACACGTATACAAATACCTATATATACACACAGGTACACATATATACACACTGTACAATTACAATTAGGGCATTTAGCAGACGCTTTTACCCAAAGCAACCTACATCGGTTAATACACATATTGACACACCGACGGCAGAGTCAACTATGCAAGGCGACAGCCAGCTCGTCAGGAGCAGTTAGTGTTAGAAAAGCGCCTCCATCAGCTCCTACACCGACCCCCTGAACCTGTACCGCACACACACACAAAAACACACACACACAAAAAACACACAGACACACACACACACACACACACACACACACACACACACACACACACACACACACACACACACACACACACACACACACACACACACACACACACACACACACACACACATACACACACACACACTTATTTTGAGCTGGTAATTAATCTTCAATTAAAAAACACCTTTGAGGAAACAAGTAGGTCGACTTTAGACCGCTGGGGTTATACGTTTATTTTAAATAGAAACTAAACTCTCCTACATTGGTACATATTACGCATAAATGTCATTATTTTACATTTTTTTATTCCATGTAGTTTTCTAATTGATTTACAATTATTAAATTTTTATTTGATACTTGTCATTTCAAATCATGCCCAGTATTCTATTTCATTTGAAGTTTTATTTTTATTCTAATTATTCATGCCCACTATTCCATTTGGTTTACAGCTATTATCATAATTTTATTTTAATACAATTATTTCATTCCAGTTTATGTTTCTCTGACTTTTATTTTTATATCACATTGTTGAAGAAGCCTGAGACTCAAGAATAGCATTGCGAGCGACTGCTGCTGTAATTCTTGTGAATACGACAATAAACCATCTTGAATCTTGAATCACCTTTAAACCTTATTATCCAAGGTTACAGGTGTAGTGATGCCAGTTACTGCCTCTGTTACTTAGTAACGCGTTACTGGCCTCGGGCCACTTTTTTCAGTAAGGAGTAATCTAACGCGTTACTATTTCCAAACCAGTAATCAGATTAAAATTACTCATCAAAGTCTCTGTGCATTACTATTCTGGTAATCTTTTTAACAGACCACCGATTTGCGTTGAGAGCAATGGAGTGGTGTGTGTGGGTGTGTGTGTGTGTCTGTCTGCATGTTTGTGTGAGAGTGTGTGTGCATGTGAAGCGTAAGTCTCCAAAGACTTCAATCGATCAGAGGCGAGTTTCGACCTTGACTCTCCAGAGTCCGCTCCACCAGTTGTTATTAGCGGCGGAATTAGTCGCGCGGTGCTGCGTGCGAGCTTGTGGAGCTGTGTCCGGTGATCGCCCCGTAAAGCGCGCAGTGATATATCTATTCATTAAAAGTTGGCAGAAGCGTTTGAATGCCGTGTGTCAGTGCGTGCACCCAGGGCCGTAGCATCAAATTCTGGGCCCTGTATACAAGAGGTACTGATGGGGGGGACCAGTTGTTGACCGGGGTGGAAGACCAGTTGTTGACCGGGGGGGGGGAAGCATTTGTTGACAGGGTCAAGACAGTTAGTATAATACATTTTGTCTTACAAGAAGGTTGTCTCATATCTGGCTGTAGGCGAGTTTGGTAACTAAGATTCCTAGTGTTTAGAATTACGATTGCTTGTTCTAACTTTCCATCTGTTGGTCACTCTGGCTAGTCACTTAAGGTGAGAACAAAAGCCTTGATAGCTGGGCGGAGCTAAGTCTGCCTAAGCTACCTTGCCCATTTAAGGGCTAGCTATTATTAGCGTCAGCTGTAGCGTCAGGACCCAGCAAAGGAAGACCTGGGAAACAAAGACTAAGGGAGTCTCTCTGTGGGAGTCAAGATCCGGGAAACAAAGACTAAGGGAGTCTCTCTGTGGGAGTCCCTCGAGGAAGCCCGGGGAGGCCCCCTGCCCTATTGCAGCTATGTGTCGTACTTCACTCATTGTCAGGATTTCCATCCGTAGACGGCGTTACCATAGCTCCTCTGCTCGGTGCAGTAACCCGTCTAATCTGTGCCATCCACCTACCCTTGCTTACAATGACCTTGAGGTGATGGGAGGTCTCTGCAACTGCCAATCGGCGGTCAAGAAGGCGGACTCGATTTCAGCCTACATGACCCTTCACTTCCTGGCCCTGACTTGGATCACCCCAGAGAACTCTGCTACTCCTGCTGCCCTCTCCACTGTCTACTCATTCTCGCACACCCCTAGACCATCTGGGCGAGGAGGAGGGACCGGACTGCTCATCTTGCCCATGTGGTCCTACCAGGTCCTTCCACTAGAACACAGATCTGAGTTTGAACTCCACGCTGTCACTGTCACCCTTCCTATCAAGCTCTATTGTGGTGATCTACCGTCCTCCTGGTCCTCTCCGTGTCTTCTACGACGAGATGGATGCCCTCCTCAGCTGCTTTCCTGAGGATGGCACACCACTCGTTATCCTCGGCGACTTCAACATCCTGCCAGAAAGGTTGCACTCACCTGAACTGACCAATTTGTTTGCCGCCTTTGATTTAACACTATCCCCTTCTCCTCCCACACACAGGGCCGGGAACCAGCTTGACCTAATATTCACTAGGTCCTGCGGCACCTCTGCTCTCTCCGTTACCCCGCTCCCCGTGTCTGACCATCACTTTGTTGATTTTTCTCTCCCCCTCCTCTCTAGTCCCCACATTGTCACCACCCGCCGTAACCTCAAATCCCTCTCTCCCTCTACGTTTGTCTCTATTGTTCTCTCTTCAATACCTTCTATCGAACGATTCTCTCAACTATCTACAGAGGAATCTTCAGACACTCTGCTATCCTCCCTCTCCTCCTCCTTGGATTCCCTCTGTCCCTTCCACTCCAAACCAGCGCGATCCTCACCCCCCCTCCTGTCCGAACCTCTGCAGACTTGTAGAACAAAGTTGTGGGCAGCTGAGAGGAAATGGAAGAGATCAGACTTTCTTAATGATCTATCTCAAAATCTTTTCCTTCTTTCTGATTTCACCTCCACTGTGTCAACAACCAAATCTGCCTTCTACCGGACCAAAATCCACTCCTCCGCCTCAAACCCCAGGAAACTGTTTTCCCTGTTCTCGTCCCTCCCCAACCCTCCCTCACCCCCACCTCCTTCCTGCCTCACTGCTGATGACTTTGTTACCTACTTTACCCAGAAAGTAAATCACATTAGCTCCTCTTTTATCCCTGCCTCCATCCTCCCTCCTCCCATCCCCTCCTCTGTCTTTACCCAATTTATCCCTCACC
Source organism: Gadus chalcogrammus (assembly GCF_026213295.1). Taxonomy (NCBI): domain Eukaryota; kingdom Metazoa; phylum Chordata; class Actinopteri; order Gadiformes; family Gadidae; genus Gadus; species Gadus chalcogrammus. The sequence goes on from NC_079418.1 coordinate 6,860,293, forward strand.
TCTGACGAGGTCAACAGAATAATAACATCTAACCATGCCACCACCTGCCCCCTTGACGCTATCCCCTCCTCTCTCCTCCAGGATGTCTCATGCGACACACTGCCATTTCTCACCTCACTTATCAACTCCTCCCTCACTTCAGGCATTGTTCCAGCATCTTGCAAGACTGCCAGAATAAAGCCTCTCCTCAAAAAACCAACTCTTAATACCACGACATCCAGAACTACAGACTGGTATCTCTTCTTTCATTCCTCTCTAAAACACTGGAACGTGCCAATGCAAACCAACTGTCCTCCTATCTCTCATCTAACAACCTGCTTGACCCTCACCAGTCAGGCTTCAAGAAGGCACACTCCACTGAGACGGCTCTCCTCGCGGTGACTGAGTCCCTCCGTGCTGCCAGAGCCTCGTCCCTCTCATCGGTTCTCATTCTCTTCGACCTGTCCGCAGCATTTGTCACTGTGAACCACCAGATCCTCCTTGTCACTCTTGCCGAACTTGTTTACAGCCATGTCTTACAGACCTGCAGACATGTCCAATTTCCACCTATTGTATTACAAATTTACTTGGCCTAAGGTAACTCCCACTCCCTACCCACAATGAAAACGTTCCCTATAAGAATCTTGTTCATCCATTGTCTCGAGGAATGTATCCTTGGTAACTTTGCTGCCAGTACTTTTCCCATGATCATGCTTTAAGATTAAATCAAATATTTCGCTGTCCGACGTGTCCGCGAGAGAACTTTCTCTTCATCAACATCCTACCTGATTAACCGCATCTATCAAGTGACATGGAATGGCTCCCTGTCCAAACCTTGCACGCTTGAAACTGGTGTCCCTCAAGGCTCTGTACTGGGGCCTCTTCTGTTCTACCTCTATACCAGATCTCTGGGCTCTGTAATTACATCACACGGCTTTTCCTATCACTGCTATGCTGACGACACTCAGCTATTTCTCTCTATCCCCTCATCTGATAAAGCCGTGATTGCAACACGCATATCAGAATGTCTGGCGGACGTCAGCACCTGGACAACTGCCAATCACCTGAGGCTTAACCTCAACAAAACCGAGCTCCTCCTAATCCCAGGGAAAGATTGCCCACACATGGACTTACTGGTCACCATTGAGAACATCACTGTATCTCCTTCTCCAACTGCCAGAAACCTCGGTGTGGTATTGGACAATCATTTATGCTGCACCGCAAACATCACTGCGGTGGCCCGATCCTGCAGATTTTCACTTTACAACATCCGCAGAATCCGGCCCTTCCTCACAAGGGAAGCAGCTCAGCTTCTAGTCCAATCACTGGTCATTTTCCGCCTCGACTACTGCAACTCACTCCTGGCTGGACTTCCTGCCTCTGCGATTAAACCCTTGCAGCGCATCCAGAATGCGGCAGCGCGCCTCGTGTTCAACCTACCGAAGTTCTCCCATGTGACCCCCCTCTTCCGGGACCTCCACTGGCTCCCTGTAGTAGCTCGCATCAAATTTAAGACGATGTACTGGCATATAAGGCAGTCGATGAAACTGCCCCTGCCTACCTCCAAGCATTGGTAAAGCCACACACCCCAGCTCGATCCTTCCGTTCAACTACCTCAGCTGGACCTCTGGTACCGCCATCGCTAAGAGCTAGCAAAGGTTGATCAGCAAAGTCACAACTTTTCTCGGTTTTGGGACCTCAGTGGTGGAACGAGCTCCCTGCCGTTCTCAGGACCGCAGTCGCTCACTATCTTCCGAAAAAGACTCAAGACTCACCTGTTCAGAGTCCACCTCGACTCTGCATAGCCACCCTCCCCCTTCTGGCCACCATTGTACATTGTATTGTATTATAGTACTTTATTGTGTAGCAACTGCAGTAGCTGCTATCATTGCTGTAACACAGGGAATTGGTTAGCCTAGCGATTGTTGTACTTGCACTTGATTCTGTGAACATCCTTACTGTACCGACAGCGATATATTGTTGCACTTTTTATGACCAATGTACTTATTGTAAATGCCCTAAATGTAAATGTATTGGCAAAACCGGTTGTAATTTTTTATTTTGAGACGGCAGGGGGTGTTGTTGCAGCTAATTGTAACTAATAAAGTAACTTGTAATCTAACTTAGGGTGCACTCACACTAGGCCATCTGGCCGTGGCCGTGGCCGTTTTCACACCCAACCGTGCTCAAAACTGCCAGTGTGAGTGTAGCCACTCTGGCCAGGCCAGACCAACTTGGCCACTTCGGAGGTGTACTGCTACGGTACGGGCCGCCGCGGTACAGATGCTAATGAGCCGACACACCCACGGCTACGCAACCTGAGCTGGATGACGTATAGTCCATGCGACGACCATGGACATAATAAAGGCGACAAGCCTTCTTTCCCATTAAATGGTAAACATGGCGTGAAGCGGTTCAACTGTTGGTTCACGTTGGTCCCATAGAGAAGTCGAGTGTCTGTTAGCTATTTGGGCAGACGATGCTATTCAGGCACAGTTGGAGAAGACCCACAAGAATTCCGATGTATTTGGGAGAATCCACGAATCAATAACTTTATTATGGTCCATGCAGCGGACGCTTGGTGATGACGTGTTACGACATGATGACGTATGTACAAGAGCCTACCGTGGCCAGGCCACAGTCGCGACGGCCAACGGCCACGCGACTGTAAGTGCACCCTTAAGTGCACCCTTAGTTACTTTAAAACCAAGTAATCAGTAAAGTAACTAAGTTACTATTTTAAGGAATAACCAGTAATCAGTAATCTGATTACTTTTTCAAGGTAACTGTGCCAACGCTGGGTAACCAAATATTAAAGTGACTTAACCTTGTAAAATTTCCCACATTCTTAACGGATCAAGCACAATACCCTCGTTTAACCACAGATTGCGCTGTTCCGGAGGTGTCTTTTGAGTGAATCTCGAAATAAAATACAAATGATATTCTACAATAAAAAACAAGTACAAAAAAACGAGTTCTATAGTTTTATTCAAAGGGACAAATATTAGAACTTTCAATTGTAATAAAGTCGCAAATAACCAACAACGGAATGCGTCCGATGTGAAAAAGAATATCTTTTCTATAAATTCCCCCAGTAACATTAACGAAATAGCTCGACTTTTGTCAGGACAATTCATGGATTCCGTCGCTCATCGAAGGGCAAACCGCTGAGTTACGGGAAGGGTAAAAAAAAAGTGAAAGGGTTCGATAATATAACAAGCAGCACTCGCGTCAAAGTATTTATAGTTGCGTACACTGATCTCCGGTTTCTTTTAATTCGACACTTGGATGCGTTGGGGGAGGCTGCATTATTGATGAGCGCTAATGGCGCCGCGCTAACACCGTAGCTGCTATTGATTAGTTTTTTTTTGCGCTGAACCATCACATTGCAATGAAAGTAAGTCGATTTAATTCATTAAGTAATTATTTTAAGTAGTTGAAATTAGTCAGTAGTTTAATTTATAAAGCACATTTACACGCAGCATAAACTGACCAATGTGCTGTAGAGTGGATAACTAAAAAGAAAAATACAAAAAAAACATTGGAACGATAATCATAATTAAAATACAGAAAATTATACCCCAAACACTCTTTGAATGTTCCGGGTATTTCAAACAACCGTACAACTTTAAAACGTGTGGTTTTGTAATTTGTGCAAAGTTTCCATGGAATTTTACCCCAGCACTAGTCGCTAGTCGAGAGCTTGAGAAAAACGTATTATTGCAAAACTGATCACTGATCACTATTCTGCAAAACTGATCACCAGAACACAAAACTCGGAACTGGAGTATATTACCGGAGCCGCCTGTTATTATGTAGAGCTCTTTGAGAAGGAGTAGAAGGAGTAAGAGGTAGAGGAGGAGGAGGTGGAGAAGGAGAGGGAGGAGGGAGAGGAGTTCTAGAGTCGCATCTTGAGTACAGTCGTCAATGCGCTTGCGGTAAAGACAGAAACCCACCGCCTTTGCCATAAAAACATTTCACAATTTATTTCAAGTGAAACAATCTTTCCAAACAAATGAAAACAGAAGAGTGGTGAACGCGTCATAGGACATGCAAACACCCCGACAAAATGGCCAAAAAAAGGGGCTGTGACCACTCTTTATAGATTGCCACCAAATGGTACTCAGGTGCACCAACCAGTAACACAGATAACACCAGTGCCACCAGTAACACCAGTGGCACCAGTAACACCAGTGCCAACAGTGCCACAACCAGCAGGAAATGTCTTCGTTTGATCCAATGGAGCGGTTTATTTCACCCGCCCGCCCCCCGCTCCCCCATCATCCATAACACACTTAAAAGGACAATTCCGGTATTTTGAACATTGAGCTCCCTTTTTGGTTTGTCTAGGATGAAACAGAGTGGTTAACACCAACATTTTGAATATTGGTCCTGTTTCGAGTATTTCACTAATTTCGAATTGCCCCTGCCTGCTTCACAATGGCTGGCTATGGGCATTCAAAAACATCCCTAAATATTCGTTTTCAGAAATGTGAAACTCATCGAGTTGTTAGTGGTGTTCGTTGATGTTCCTAATCAAGTATCGTAGCGAAATACATCGAAATACGTTTCTCTTGTTTTATTTGGCATTTTGTAAATCTGCATTTTGTAAATGAAACGGAAACCGGACCGGAAACGGAAAGGAGGTTGCTTGTAGTCTTTTCGCTCAGTTCTAGCCTTACTGTTGATACGGAGAACCAAACGAAAAGACTAAAACCAACCTAAACTTCCGTTTGTTGTTTTTCCGGTTCCGGTCCAGTTTCCGTTTCATTTTCAAAATGCCAAATAAAACACGACAGAAACTGTATTTCACTACGATACTTGATAAGGAACATCAACAAACACCACTACGACTTGATGAGTTTCACATTTCTGAAAACAAACATTTAGGGGTGTTTTTGAATGCCCATAGCCAGCCATTGTGAAGCAGGCAGGGGCGATTCGAAATGATCACTCGAGACAGGACCGATATTCAAAATTTCGGTGTTAACTACTCTATTTCATCCTAGACAAACCAGAAAGGGGGCTTAATGTTAAAAATATCGGAATGTACTTTAATAAACATCTGAGAATTTGTCGTCCGGGAGCGTCGCAAACTTCCGGTTCTGGGATTCGAATCCCCATCGAACGCCAGAAACATGGAGGAGTGTGTGTGTGTGTGGGTTACCATGTGTGTAGTTTGGCCAGTGTCCGAAGTGTGTGCGAACGTAGGACCGTGTGTGTGTGTGTGTGTGTGTTTGATCCTCACTTTGATTCTATGAAAGGGGGATGGGTTGGACAGAACTATGTGTGTGTGCGGTCGCTCGCGTGCGTGTGTCTGCGTCAGCCTGTTTCTGAGGCCTGTGTGTGTTTGTTCCTTGTTTCAAGTCTATGGGGGGGGCTAGACAGTCTTGCCCCGGTCCACACCCCCGGGGGGGGGCGTCCTATAAGGGTCCCGGTTGGCCTTCCTCCTGCTGCCTCATCCTCTTCCTCAGCTGCTCTCCGATGTCAGCGAGGGGGTTGGAGCGGGAGGCCAGGGAGCGGATCGCCTCCCCGAACCGACTCATCTCAGACTCCCTGGTAGGGGGGGGGGGAGAGAAACAGACAGAGAGAGACCGAGACAGACACACACAAACAGATACACAGGAGTTAGTTTTGGTGTTGTAAATAACTCTTCTTCTGATATAAGTTGATATTGTCTATTCTATTGTTACATTCAGTGTAATTCATTCCTGAGAAACGGTCTCTCAGAGAACACCGTGTTCAAATCGGTCTTCAGATCGAGAACATTTTAGAAGAATACACACAGATCGGTTACTATTGTCAAAAACTTTAGCGGAAAAACATCTTGGTAAAAGATTATAGAATACAGATCGTTTTTTACAATTACAATTACGGCATTTAGCAGATGCTTTTATCCAAAGTGCCCTTAATCGGTCAATACACACATTGACACACCGACAGCAGAGTCAACCATGCAAGGCGACAGCCAGCTCGTCAGGAGCAGTTAGGGTTAAGTCTCTTGCTCAGGGACAAATCAACAATCAGCTAGGAGGAGCTGGGGATAGAACTAGCAACCTTTCGGTTACCTCCTGAGCTAAGCCGACCCACCCTCAACATCTCTGTAAAAGATATCATACAAATAAAAGCAATTGACACCAAAGTGCTTAATGAGGCTACAGTACTCTCCTCGCTAAGCTACTGTGTGTGTGTGTGTGTGTGTGTGTGTGTGTGTGTGTGTGTGTGTGTGTGTGTGTGTGTGTGTGTGTGTGTGTGTGTGTGTGTGTGTGAGTATGGCGACACATTAGTGCCATAATTCACTAATGTGATAAAAGATGCATTCGGGCGTATTATATTATTCCACACGCGTAGATATTAACTGCGAGCGCGCAAATGATCTCCGCGCGCAAAACAGCCTCTTGCGCGCGCAAATTATATAGGCGCAGCCTTTTAAGTGTCGGCCGCATTGTCCTTTAAATAGCTGAAGAAAAGCTTTTTATTGGGAGCAGAACGTCCGCCGGCGCCCGACTATATCTGCGAAATGCGGCCGTCGTTGAGGTACGCCGCACGCGGACGTAATTGAGGCCCACGCTGTTGGTGGTCGGGGATTACACATTTTTCAGTGCTACGGCTCACGCCTAGGGATAACCCAATAGCGATAGCCTTAAAAGGCTGCGCCTATACTCATAGAATCTAGAGTTACAATAAGTAACTATCGTTTCAGCCATTTACTGTACAATTCAGAATTGAATGAGAGGAGGGCTGAGGAGGGCTGTCAATCAAATATCACGCTTCAGAAACGGCCAATCATAGGAAAGCCCGCCCTGCCTTGGTTCCCTCCCCCATAGTGCCAAAATTAAATTCGAGCGAGAGCGTAAAAACATCTTTCGCGAGAGGTTTTGCACGCGCTGAGGTAATTTGCGCGCGCGAGAGGCTGTTTTGTGCGTGTATGTTTTGTGTGTTTGTGTCTCTTACAGGAGTTTGCGTTTCTGCGACTGCTTCATCAGAGTGAAGTCTGTGGGCTCCTGCTTTTTCTTGACAGGCCTGGAGGAGGAGGAGGACACAAACATGAGGAGGAGGGAGAGGAGGAGGACACAAACATGAGGAGGAGGAGGAGGAGGAGGGAGAAGAGGAAGTGGAGGAGGAGGAGGGAGAGGGGGAGGAGGAAGTGGAGGAGGAGGCACAAACATGAGGAGGAGGAGGGAGAGGAGGAGGAGGAGGTGGTGGAGAAGAGGGAGAAAAATTTGCGTCAGTAAAAAGTGTTCTTCTCCTGAAGACGATCATAGCATATGAATGCTATGATCATTTCCCGCTTTACATACTATATGACGAGCTGGAATCAGGTGAATAGCACAACATTAAGGCCTATCTTATTACGTTTTGGACAGAAAACACAAACTTTACCACCGCCTGTCAATTTTTTTTACATTATCAATGGCAAGGCTCCCCCACCACTCTGCACTTTAATACAGCAGAGAAAAATCAGCAGAACCACAAGGGCTGCTCTAAGAGGGTACTGTGTCATCCCTCTTAGGTCCAGCTCCTTTGGTCAATTATGTTTCTCTGTGAGAGCCTTCTAACTATGGAACCAATGCGAGTGGAGATATATAAATAAAAAAAAGACGTTTCATCCCCCCTCTCCTCCACCCTCCTCCTCTCTCCCCCTTCTCCCCCTCTGTCTCCTCTCCTCCTCTCCCCCCCACACCCATAAGCTCCACCCACACTCTGTTCTTGCGGTTGCGGTTGCGTCGGGCGGAGTCAGAGGCGGCGCAGGCGGGGCCAATCAGCTCCGAGAGTTCCGGGAGGGCGTCGGCCAGAGCCTTCATGTCCCCCACGACGGGGGTGGCCTGTCGCCGTGCCAACGCTGCCTGCTGCTCCCGGGCCAGCTTGATGGAGCTGATCTCTGGAGAGGGGAGGGAGGAGAGAGGGGAGGATGGAGGGGGAGAGGGAGGAGGGTGGAGGGGGGAGAAAAAAGTTATTTACAGAAGAGAGGATGAGAGGGAGACAGAGAGAGGGCGAGTGAACGACAGAGGGAGAGAAAGTGAGCGAGTGAGCAAGCGAGAGAGAAAGAGATGGCAGGCGTGAGACAGAGAGCCAGAGAGAGAGAGAGAGAGGGATGGCGAACGAGCCGAGAGACAGGCCCGGGCCATTAAGGCCTAATTATATGAAGAGGATATGGTTTGTGTTACTGGGGGAATTGATTGTCTCAGCAGATAGCATTACAAGGCTGATCGCAATTAGAGCAGATAGTGTTGCTGCTGGTGCTGGTGGAGGGTGTGGGGGTGGTGGTGGGGGGGGGGGGGGTGGTGGTGGCGGAGGGGGTTGGGGTGGGGGGATGGGTGTACGGGTGGTGTCTGACTGGGAGTAAGACGGAGAGATCTTCAGCCCGGCCCAGGACCCAACGCAATGACCACGCAGTCGCTCTGACGGGGTAGTGAACCTGTTGTGGTTCTGCGTCGGGTTTTAGTGAGCGGACAAATCCCAGCCCTTGCTGCTTCATTGCACTTAGATTTTTGGGAGGCGCACTTCCCACCCTTGCGGTGGACGCAAGGAGGGCCCGCAAGGACGTAAGGGGTCCGTAACCCCTCCATGCGTTGCGTCATCGTGGAACAATAACTGAGCCTTTAGTCCTGGGAAACCACGGACGTCATTTCCCACGTGTACGACTTTCGTTAAAAAGGACTTGTTAGCTGGTTTTTGGGGTACATTTTGTGTTTTAATTAGGTTTGAATTTAATTATGTTTTAATTAAATAAGGTGTCAGGAGAACGATGGACGAACCACCATCGCAAACACAACTTTTTAAAATGAGAAAAAAAAGGGGCTGTCCTGGTATTCTTTTTATTATGATGTTTTAAGTAGAGAGAGTTTGAATGTTAATAATTAGCTATTAGTAAATGAATAAATCGTATTCCAAGCTTTCGATAGAAAAGCTCAGATGGGAGTTCTCATAACAGAGTGATTGTCAAGATTTAACGAATTCATTATTTTTCCTCCAACCAATTGACTTCAAATGTTTGCATTTTTGTTGATTTTAACCGATTCATGTTTCAAAAGTACAGGCAGAAAACATTTAGAAAAAAAGGGGGGGGGAGAGAAAGAGTGCGACAGAGAAAGAGAGAGCTTACTGTTGAGCCATCGGTCTCTCCTTTCCTTCATCTTCTCCTTCTTAGGCTTCATCTTCCTCTCCTCCTGGCCTGTAAACACACACACGCACTTAAGGGAGACCACATTGCATCACAATTAAACAGTTATGACTCAGTGTTAAAAACCTAATTTCCAGACGTTGTGCGTGAACTGTGTGAACCCAAAACAACACAATCAAGGCTCTCTCGCTTTGCCTCTGCCAACCCAGACGGAAACCTGCCTATAGCCCATGAGAAAGGGTCGTTAGCAGAGTTTACACCGTCAGAGCTTCGGATTGCTTTCAGGGGAAACTGAGAAATAAACATTCTGTGATACTAACAGATGATTCTGATGATGACCGTCGACAACTCCTAACTTGGGATGGCACTGATGCTGTGTTGCGTGTCTGTGCGTGTGTATTTATGTGGGTTTTTCTTTATGTGTGCGTATGTGTCTCTTTGTGTGTGTGTGTCTTTATGTGTGTGTGTACCTCTTTATGCGTGTGTGCGTCTGTCTGTGTGCGTCTTAATGCATGTGTGAACACGCTGACGGGGCGAAGTTGTCCGGCCCCCGGCCCACCGCCAAGGTCATAAACTCTCCCCTCCCTAGCCCACAGGTCAGAGGTCAGCCAGATCCCGATAGACCTTCCGATCAAGAGGGAAACCTGAATAAAGTCGTCACGAACATTAAACTTCCGTAAGAATCCATGCATTCCACGCATGGTCGGCTTAGCTCAGGAGGTAGAGCAGTTGTCTTGTAACCGAAAGGTTGCTAGTTCGATCCCGAGCTCCTCCTAGCTGAGTGAGCTGGCTGTCAACTTGCATGGTTGACTCGGTGTGTTAATGTGTGTATTAACCGTTGTAAGTCGCTTTGGATAAAAGCGTCTGCTAAATGCCCTAATTGTATTTGTAATTGTAATTCCAAAACCGACCAGACAAAATGGGAGTGAAATTTTTAAACCCACCTATTTTATCTTCTTATGCTACGAGTAATAATTTACATTTGAACAATTACATTCAGGGCATTTCTTTTATTTTTTATTTTTGTTTTGCTTTATTTTATATATACACCGGTCTGTCTTTGTCTCTCTTACTTTGCATCATTTAGAATTATTTCATCATGGGTCGCAGATAAACGAAATTTCTTGCACATATTTTGGAATTGACAATAAAGAAGACTTTTACTTTTATTGACTATACTTTCTTTTTGACTGTACTTATTTTATGTAGCTTTGGATAATATTAGGGATGTGAATAGCTCAAAATTTTCAAGGTTGAATAATCAGTGGGTGGTATGAACGAATAATCAATTATTCGAGGAGTTCCGACATTCACAAATGCACCCATGGATAATCGGCAAGAAATCACTTAATATCTTAAACGCAAAAATAACAACTACCTGCTAAGTAGTTCCAGTCAAATTGTCTGTTCAGGGGTCTAGAGGTTATATGCTCTAGACCCCATTGTATCTGTGGTATAAAGGCTGGGACAAGTTTCGAATTATAAATATGTACAATCCATAACGTTAGCTCTCTGGCTCATAGCTGAGCGGGATAATGCCCTTCGAGGTGTCCAACATAAGTTCCATCTGTTAATTCTTGTTTATTTGAATATTATAAATTAATACCCGTTTTCTTTGGCTAAATGAAACTTGCAATTAATACCTGAAATTACAACATATATTAAAGTTGTCAACTTGGACATACAATCTTTAGGGAGAGAAACAACAGTATATCTCTCGGTGCATTAAAGAAACAAGTGCCAAGGATTCAGTGTGCTGACCTCTGATTGGTCAACGAGCAACAGGTGGTCAGCCTCCGCCACAGAGTCCAATCAGACTCAGACCAGGTGAGGCTGCTGAGACCACAGCCCAGTTGCCCCTCTCTCTATCCCACTTTCACACCATTCTCATTTTGTCTCCCTTTCGATCTCTCCCCCTTTATCTCAGATTTCTACTCCCCCTCTCTTCTCCCTCCCCCAATGCCTCTCTCCCCCCCTCTCCCCATCATCTCTCTCTCTTCCCCTCCCTTTATGTGTGTTTGTTTTCATATTTATGTGTGTGTCTGTGTGCGTTCTATACGATTACTTCACCAATCACAGGACGCACACACACACACACACACACACACACACACACACACACACACACACACACACACACACACACACACACACACACACACACACACACACACACACACACACACACACACACACACACACACCTTGAGTGGACTTAGGTGGAGGGAAAGAAAAGCTTATTGTTACACAAAAAAAAGGAACACAAAATGTCGTGAAAATGTTGAAATCCAACACGCACAGCCCGTAAAACATTCCTTGACGAGACGGATCAATCAGAAGATAGCGTTTCCGCTCCCCCCCAATTGATCTGTGGGGGTCCGGGCGCGGCCGGGGGTCAAAGGTCGCGGTCAAGCGATATGCCGAATGTCGACGCAGATCAGACACAGAGGGGACTGAGGTGAGGAGTGGCCCTCCTCCTCCTCAGACTCCAGAGACTACTGCAAGATCGGATATCAAAATAAAGGCGCTCGGTTTAGCAAACGCACACAGCCTACGGGGGGGGGAGAAAGCGAGAGAAGGAAAGAAGAAGGAGAGAAGGAAAGCGGTAGGGATGCAGGGAGAGAGAGAGAGAGAGAGAGAGAGAGAGAGAGAGAGAGAGAGAGAGAGAGAGAGAGAGAGAGAGAGAGAGAGAGAGAGAGAGAGAGAGAGAGAGAGAGAGAGAGAGAGAGAGAGAGAGAGAGAGAGAGAGAGAGAGAGAGAGAGAGAGAGAGAGAGAGAGAGAGAGAGAGACAAAGAGAGAGAGAGAGAGAGAGAGAGAGAGAGAGAGAGAGAGAGAGAGAGAGAGAGAGAGAGAGATAGGGAGGGAGAGAGAGGGAAGGAGAGAGGGAGAGAGGAGACAGTTCTACGGGGGAAACAACTCTTCGACCGTCCAAAATTAGACATTAAAATCCAAAATATAAAAACCCTCCCGATCAGTGCATTTATTCAGGAAGGTGTTCAGCAGACGCTTTCATCCAAAGCAAATCACAACGGCTCACGCAAACATTCAGACACAGTCGACCCCTCAGGGTGACAGCCAGCTTGTCGGGAGGAGTCGGGGTGAGGCGTCTCGCTCAGGAACACCTCCACACTCAGCTAGGAGGAGCGGGGATCCAACTAGAAACCTTCAGCTTACCAGCCAACCTGCTCTACCTCCAGAGCTAAGGCGACCCCAAGCATGAACAAGACAATTCACGTCGTCACAGGATTCCGTTCTTCGGGATGAAATGCGTCGCGCTGGAACCCAGCTGTCCCTGGTCAGACTTAAACCAAACCGAGCAGGAACATGATATCATTGAAACAATGATATCACCACTTAATCCTCTTGGCATTAAAGCACTAAACCGCTAATGGACGCGTTGCATGTCTTTGTTCGAGGCTTCCTCTCCGACGCATGTGGAATGGAAGTTTTGCAGATATTTGAATGTACAATAACAATGTTTTTGCTTTACTTTGTTCAGTCTGGAATGTTTTTCGTACGGAAATGGAGCTGGTAAGGTACTAGCTATTAGAAGTGGCTAGCAAGGTGAAGGACCTTTGAGTGCCGGAGTATTGCCCGGGATTATTTAGATGACTGTGGTTAAAACGCAAAGGGATTAGTGTGAATGTGAAGGATTATAATAGGAACTCACCCCTGCCCTTGCTTTCATGAGAATTCTCTTAGAAGAACTATTGAGCTCTCTGATGCCACGCTTTTATGTTGAAATGGATAACATTTCGACAATAGTAAAAATATATATAGATTAAAACATGCAAATGGACTGATGTATGAATACGTAATGGTTAAAAATTTCAGTTAAAAACATCTAAAAAATATATTTCCAATTAGTTTTAGTAAGTTTTTTTTAAATTAGTTTGGATACTTCTCCACTCCAGTACTCTAATATAATATCTTTCTCGTTGGTTAATAATAATAATAATGATATGAAATATTCTAATTCGAAATATTGAATTGAATATTGAATCAATCTCAAATCCAGATTTTTTCAATCTAATTGACAAGACAGACCCACTAATGAGCAAATGCTTGAATATCAAGGAATTGCAAAGCCCCAAGTCATTTATTAATTGACTTCGTATGTTCAAATGCAGCCTTCAATGCACAAGAGAAGAAATCTGTTTTGCTGCAAATATAACTAATTAATATCAGCCAGGAAGTGAAATACGCCAAAGTCCAGCGATCTTTGTTGATAGTTTTCCACGTTTTACTTTGTAAACAGATTCACAGATACATCTCTGTTTTCATTTCAGCCCACGATGGAATTTAATCAAATCTGACTCCCCCCACCCTTAAAAAAAAAAAATCCATCGGAACCACCAACCGACGTATCGTATTCACCCTTGTGTAGCGACTCGCTGAGATTGAAGACTTGTCAACATCAACGTTTTTTTGTGCTCTCTTATCTTCTGTGATCTCTCTGTGGTCGATAGCACCGACCGGAGCTCAGCACTTCTGAGCTCCGGGCAAGGCCTAGCGCACGCGGCTAATTTCCGAGCTACCCGTAGTATCGTTTTTCCCCGCCAAAAAGTCGGTAGTGGCTCGCGCGCGTGTTTGTGTGTGGCTCGCGCGCGTGTTTGTGTGTGGCTCGCGCGCGTGTTTGTGTGTGGCTCGCGCGCGCGTTTGTGTGTGGCTCGCGCGCGCGTTTGTGTGTGGCTCGCGCGCGTGTTTGTGTGTGGCTCGCGCGCGTGTTTGTGTGTGCGCTCACACACTTCACTCCCTGCTCTCCCATTTCATCCATTCCACCAAAAGAAAAGGCCTGATGCTCCCAGTGGGAGTAGTGGTAAAGACCCCCCTCTCCCATCACCCTCTCCTCCCTCCCTTTTCTCCCCATCCTCCCTCCCTCCCTCTCTCCTCCTTCTCCTCCCCATCCATACCTCCTCCTCTCCCCCTAACAGAGCCCCCCTCCTCACCTGTGATCGGGTGTCCCTCACCACCACCACCCCCCCCCCCCCGTCAGCAGCCGAGAGCGGGTCGCAGATCTTATCTCTCTCCCTCTGGAGCTTCGAGAGGAAAACAGAAGCAGAGCGACACGTCCTGTTGTATCAGCGGGAGAGATGGAGAGATAAGACCACACGCAGAGACCTCCAGACCTCTGCCTGCCTGCCTGCCTGGATAAAGCCTTGGATAAAGCGTCAGCAAAATCCCCTAAATGTAAAATGTAAACATGTAGAATAATGCAACGGTGTGTGTCGGTTTTCATTTACAACATCGCTCGTTACAATGCTCATATCAGTTAATCAACGACGGTACTAAAATGTTGTACATTGGAGATACTTTTGTGAATTAATTAAACGTCAACAAAGATATATATCGGTAGATTTTTAATGATGCACACAACATTGCACTATTTTGAACTATAGAACGATAGTTCCCTAGATGGGGAAGTAGACAGCTGCTGACAGCATCGCGAAATCTCACCGCGATAGCTCATCGTTTTGGAAAAAATATATAAATATATTTATCTGAGAAATGCCGATGTTTAGAACGAACTTCAGTATAACTGTGATCTGTTGGTCAGCCACACGGGGCAGGTGAGTTTGTCGTAGTATGCTCTCATTTTCGGACACAACCCCCTCTGTTAGTGCTTTCCACTTGGTTCTATGAACATCCTTACTGTACCAACAGCGATATATTGTTATGAACCAAAAAAAGTGTAAAATCACTGCAGACGAGTAAGATGTCGTTTATTAATGTGAACGATGCGTTTCGCTGTTGCTTCGTCAGGTTCACATTGATATTCATATTGTTGTTTCTGTTTCTTCTGACCAACGTTCTTATTGTGTCGTCTATTTGGCGTCTGATAAACGCTCTGAATGTAAACCATGTTAATGTTCGCAATGCCTCAGTATAAACAAGCTCTTATTTTGCCAGTGGGTGCTACTACCCTTTAAATGACTCATCTGAGTTCCCCGTCACGTTGGTTCCGACTTGACCGTGAACGGACGCACTGATGCCAGCTCAGAGCCAGAGGGCCGTCTGTCTGTCTGTGTCTGCTGCAGGACGGACAGACGGCCCTGTCTGGCTGCATCCCTGCAGGGAGAGAGTGGATGCGAGTGAAACACACACAGACAGACTCTTACTAACACATGCACACACACACACACACACACACACACACACACACACACGAAGCGAGAGCAAGAGAGGGAGAGACAGAGATAGAGAGAGACCAGTGTTTCCCATACATAGACCAATGTGTGGCTCAGCGCCACAGAATCAACACAGAGCGCAACACATTGATTCTGCATTTCTTTCTTTTTTTTAGCGATTTTGAAATATAAATATTGTTCCGTTCATTCATCTCCGCGTAGCACTCTTTCTCCCTGTCATTGTCGTTCTCACACGCACACAGAGACAAGCTTGCATACATGCCAATGGTGCGCAGGTGCACTACATGCACAAGCACTAACAGCGGATTCGCCCTCGCCCTCTCCTCCTCTCAACGCGCCTAAGGCAAACCCGAAGCAGCGGGATATGTAAGGGATAATGTATAGAACGCCGGTCATTATCGGGAAAATAAGCCCCAGGACAGGGCAAACATGACACCGGCGCGCATCGGAGGCGTCTTGCTTCGCCCTGAAGGGGCTTATTTTCGATAATGACCGACGATGTTCTTAACATTATCCCGCTTAATACACGGCTACTTGCCAAAACGAAAAAATAACTACATTCGTAGTGTTGATCAGCAGAGAAATAGTCCACCAAAGATGTTGACGTCGCTTAGTAACCGAAGACGCTGGGGTTGACAAGTTAACGGTAAATGCGGAGTGATACCAAAGACGTCATTAGAGGCAAAAAATCCTTTGTTTTCCTTGACAGCGGTCAAATATCCTCATGATTATACTTAGCAACGGTGAATTATCAAATATAATTAACCGCCCAAAGTTGTGAAGGGCCCATGCAAGTGAACAGAGTGTTTCCATGGCATTGAGAAGACCCGTGAAATAATTGTGATTAATGTGAAGTACGGTTATAGTTTATAGATATGACGGTGTTAGACCCCCAGGCCCTTCTGCCCGCGATTTTAATTCGCTCTGCAGCAGACGCTGGAGATTCGGGAAGATCGGGAGTTCTCCCAGTGGGCCGGTCCACTTTGAAATGTATTTTGTGCGTGATTGATCGATTACGCGAATGAGCAATCGCGAAATGTCCCCCTTCCCCGGCTGGACACCTTGTCCCCGCGCTACGGCCATCCGGAGGTGCACAGAGCTATATTATATCATATATACAATTATATTATACTATTATACAGGGACGGCTGGTATAAATGGGCTAACAGGGCTAAGCCCTCCCTACCTTTTACAGTAAAAATGAAAAAATATTATTAAAAACCTTAGAACATATTGTTTTAAATTTTGGTAGAACCTAAAGCAGCAACTGCACCAAAAAGTGACAGAAAAACCCAGGATATATGATATATCTTGGCTTTTTTCCTGTGAATGGGCTAAATGTATTCAGCCCAAACGGAGTAGTGTAAACTTCCATTCAATTTTGATTGACAGGTATCGTGACACGCCCCCTTCATATGCTTCCCATTTGGGCTAGTCATTCAGCCCAAGCACAGTAGCTAAGCTTCAATTGACGTTTGATTGACAGGTGCCCAGACACGCCCCCTTCATATGCTTCCCATTTGGGCTAAATTAGTTTAAGGCTGACCTTGGACTTACAGCTAGCACAGTAGCTACAGAACAGCGACCTTCGACCAATCACAGCACATGCGCAAGTGCAGTATGGTGGGCGTTAGCATGAAAATGAACGAAGTGGATTATTTACTTTCTAATCGGTTTTCTTTAATGTCTTTGGAGGAAGAATTGGAAGTGAAGAGATTGGGGACACATCATCCAAACGATGTACATCACACAAATTAATTAAATGCTGACTCATCTATATAACATTTTATTTTTACTCGGTGCATTACGGAACGCACTGCTTTTACTGTCAGGAATGCGGTCAGAATATGGCCGGTAATTAATGCATTTGTAAGCGGGTCAACAACGTTTCGTATCAAAACATTAAAAAAGCATATGTCTAAATAACCCAACATGACGTGACAAGTGTGTAGAGAAAGTGGCCCCTCTCCCAGCTGCATTTCAGCGACAGGCAGTAACAATAAGGTTCTCTAAGGAATCGGAAAAGATCATGTTGCATACAACATTGCCACTTTAACGTCAACCCGACGTATAGCAATGAGATGGCATGTGCACAACTCATTGCAATAATAGGCGACACCTTAAAGCAAAAGACAGCTGCGGACGTCGGAAATGCCACATACATGTCCTTCATGATTGATGGCGACACAGACGTCTCTACCAAAGAGTGTGTGAACGTCTACAGCAGGGGTACTCAAGTAGAAATGATGAGGGGCCACAATTTTTTTTTTCAGTGACTCAAGGGGCCGGTCGGTATACGTGTGACTGAGGCCGATATATGCTCTGTTTTAGACGTAACGCGTAAGCACGTAAGATACATAACCCCCCCTTGCGCGGTAAAATATCCCCCCTTACTTGCTTAAGTGCGTCGGCCAAAATTCCTGACTATGCGACTAAAACACTACGGCCCTACGCAGCTCGCAAAGACTGTGATCGGCCAGCTAACCACATCCTTTCAGGAGTCTCACATTTCCGGTTTTACAGCATAATAGCGCCATTTTTAAAAGGCTGTGAGAGAAGCGAATGAAGAATTTTGAAGAAGGAGAAGAAGAAAACAAAAGAACGTATTATGATAATTATAAATATAAACAAGCCAGCGATTTCCACTTCCACGCCCACAGATTCGTTCGTTGCTCCCCCTACTGTTCTGGCGGAGAATCCCCTTGCAACACGCGCAATCCTTAAGGAACCTTAAAGGAACCGTAAATCAAAACTTGTCTAAAACAAGTCCCTTGTGTAAATTACGTGCTTACGTCTCTGCGTCGAAAACGACCCTAAATCGGCCTTGACTGCTGCTGAGATGGACTGTCTGCCTCGAGTTTGGGAGGGCTGGAGCGGTCTGTGGGCTGGAGTGCTATCTGTTTATCGTTGCAACCCCCAGCCTCGTATTGAGATCGCGGCGCGCGGTTTCAAAATAAGAGCGCCCAACACGATTATTATTATTTTTTATATAATTAAAAAAACTTTTCAAAACAGCTCGAGGGCCATTTATAGACACCCCGCGGGCCACAAAAGGCCCGCGGGCCGCTACTTGAGTATGACTGGTCTACAGCCTCGTGTTGCCATATTAGAGAACTTGTTATACCCTTTTTAATCGAGTAAACGCAGCTGTCCTCGCTCTTCCATCTCACTCGCACTGTTTTCTGAATAAGGTCACCACACACATCTCGCGGGACCGCGTTGAGGGCTCTGGGGGAGGGATTGCGCATGCGCTCTTTTAGAAAAACTGAAAATTCCAAAAGAATCATTCCAACTCGATTTTCTTAATTAGGAGACCGATTGAATAATCAAAATCGTGATCAGAATTCGATTAATTGCACAGCCCTACGCGCAAACTACGAACCGTGCTGTAGAGTTTAATGTCAACGTTTTAACAACGTCCTCCACAATTTCATGTGGTGAGAATAAATAGGACGGAAAATACATATAAAGAGAGGGCAGATACACACTATCAGGAACACAGACAGTGTCATGAACACACATACACACATACTGTGTGACTAAACACAGCCAAAAACGCACAGTGAACCTTGCAAGCACAACACAAAGACGACGGAGGATGCACACACACATACACGCACACACTTTTTTTCTAGACTGCATGACGATGAACAAAATCTTTAAGTCTCTGGCTGTAAAAAGACACATTTATTCCCGCTGCCTGCGCTAAAAATAGCCTCGCTCCCTCGAGTAGCCAGCGCTCAACGCACTACAGCCTCCATCTCTATCTGGAGAGGAACACAACGCTGGGAAATTAAGATTCCAGAGAGCAGCCTGGAGAACAGACGAATCGGCCGTTCATTCATTCATATCGGATCAAACACAGGCTCCCCAATTAAAATATATATTTTTGCCTGCCTTTCAAGTTGCTATGTTTGAAGAACATGGATGATAAACTGGACCACAGTGCAATATCATTTTCCTCAGCTACCATTCTTATTTCTCTGTATGTTTTATCTTTATTTTTTATATGTATCTTTATTTAGCTTTCTTATATAAAATGTGTTGTTATAAATTGCACCGTCTGGTTGACATTTAAATTTCGTTGTACTTTGGGCAATGACAATAAAGAGATTCTGATATGCGGGACTCTGAGCTTAATTAGAGGAGATAAATCCCAGAGAAATCGTCCACTCAGCCGAGTCGCTGAAATCTAATTGATTAACCCCTGCCGCCATCTAGCGGCCGCGGGGAGTTACCGCGCGCAAATTCCCTTTGCCGAAACAACGCATTTGGCAGCAGAAGCCTCATATTTAAAGGATTTAAAAGATCAAGATTGTACAGTTATTATTTCTTAACCATGTAAAAGAGAAGTTTCCGGTTATATAAACACGTTAGGCACCTAAAAATCATTGATTTACCAAAAAGATTTAAGAATCACCCTATTTATTTATTTTATATTTTTTTCCTTACCTTTTTTGATATGCATGTGGAGATCGGAGGGTTCTTCAAACTTCAGGGTTTGTACCAGGGCCTCCGGGGTGATTTTGGTGCCCGCAAATATAGAATTGGGGAAGGCAGTGGGTACCTGTATTCATCGCAAATCAGATGTATTATTAATAATAATAATAATAATAATAATGATAAATTAAACCTATACGGCGCTTAACTAGTTCCTCAAAGTAGCTTTAGAGAAGATATAAAACAAATAAAATAAAAACATTGAATAAGAACATATATAAGTATAAAGATCAAATAAAATAGGTAGCTACACAATTTAAACAGGTAGATAAAACTAGGAAAAAGGTACAAAGGAGGAAGGGGAGAGATAAAAAGGGAAGGAGGTTCTGTGGTGAAAGTAATCTTGAAAACGTGGGTTTTGAAGGCCTGTTTAAATTATGGGAGTGTGTATTTAAAACAGAAAAATTAAATTAAAATTAGTTAAAACAACCACCACAAACCATGTATATATTTTCATGAATATTATTGACTCAATTGTCCTCCAAAACACATTATTCATACGAAGTATTGATCACCGACCTTTAGGATGCTCTTAGGCTTTATTTCAGGCTGAGGAGCGAAACTGGATGTGCGCATGCGCAGAACGGGGGCACCAGGACCGTCGGACGCAGTTCTCGGTGGTTTCTCCGCAGATTGCGACAAACCGAAGCCCGGCGGCCTGTCAAGCTTCACCGCCTCCTGGTGCAGCCTCGGCCGCACATGTTTCATCTTCCCCACCATGGTTGTGCTGTTTAAATACGAGCGTTATGCGTTGTTTAAGCTGTAAGAGATACAAAGGAAACAGCGTGTAGCCTTCACATCAACAACAAACGTGCCCCGGTGCGCCCGACTAATAGCTCCGGCGGGGGAGGGGAGATACGCGGTGTTTGGTTCCTCCTCCGTTTGTTTTGGTCCGACTTGCGTTGGTATGAAACCCTAAATGTCTTGTGAATATCTAATCAATTGTAAATGTATTGTAAATGTCTAAATGTCTTGTAAATTTATTCTTATAATGTTTGAGTGTTGAATGTTTTTCCCTACAACAATATATATTGCAATATATATATATTTTGCACTATTATAATATATCATCAATGTATATGTTGCTGCTACTACTGACCGTTTTTTGCCCTCTTATATTTTATATTTAATTTTTAAACGAATAAATATCTTTATCTGTTGTGTGTGTGCACTTTCTCTCTTTCCCCGTGGGATAGTGAGACAAGGTGTTTAGATTCCTTTGTATGCGTTGTGTTTGTTACATATGAAGAAATTGATGATAAGCTGACTTCGCATATAAACTGTAAATTGAACGTGAATGTGTAAAGGGGTGTCAGACGATGTTTGGTTCCGCCTTGTTGGTATTTTGGTCAGCATAATTTTTTCTTCTTCTGAATACTGGTGGTTAAATATATCATACAATATACCACACGCGCGCACACACACACACGCACACACACACGCACACACACACACAGCATAAAAGAGAGGCTTCTTGAAAAGACACACACACACACACACACACACACACACACACACGCACACACACACACGCACACAAACACACACACACACAGCATAAAAGAGAGGCTTCTTAAAAAGACACACACACACACACACACACGCACGCACTCATGAATATGAGACACAATCAATGATCACAATTTGTATTTTTTATTTCTACTACCACAATCTATAAACGATACGAATCGATACAGGCCCTTACAAAAATAGTCTGCTTCTTCTTCTTAACACAAAATGTACACAAGCAGGAAGCATTTACAAGCCGGACGCGATGACAAACACGTTATATGTTTATAAAACACGATAATTCTGAAAATAGATCACCATACGACTCATCGCATTCACATAAGAAGCTCTTATGTCGGAGCACAGATATATATCCATAAACTGTAGATATAGGCATAAATATATACTTAGGGGTCGCTTAAAAGATACATACAGGAAACCATGCTGTTACATTTTCAACATATATCCACAATAGGCCTGTCCGTTTTTTTTATCTTTTTGCGTTTTTTATTTTTTTTACCATGCTAATTTGAATCTGTGATCTAGCCTCCTGTTAAGTGCTACGGTCTGGTTACGGAAAAAATACTGAGCATAATTTCGAAAGTGTGATGGAAAGATGATGGTGGCACATTCTTATGATCATGTAATCGTATGACACAAAACGAAAAATAAGAAATAACTAGCTAGGTAAAACGCATTTACAGCGCTCCGATAAAACTCGACAATTGTACGACACACTTTTGGTTATGAAGCAAAAACAACGACAATCTATAGTGCACATGCCTCTTCTATTAGAACGTCCCTCACTACTCACAATCAATGCGAATAGAAAATATTTCATAAAAGTACATTTCGATGGTTCGCACAAATTTTCTTGCTATAAGGAAATACGAACAAAAATATAAACACACCATTATCTGCTATATCTCCAATTTGTGCCTCTAAACGATAAATAAACAAAAATAATGCATTTGGCTAAGTATGTCTTCACATCAACTCAAGCAACACTCAATACTGTTATTGTTTCTGGGAAAAATACTGTTTCTATACAGTACTGAACTACGCCTCATAACACACTCTCTACACACTTCAGAATTGTGTTATATTAATGTTAATATGATCGTCAAATATTGAAACCTATATTATTTTAACTGTTTCAATATTACAGTACAATACTGTAAAAATACTGTATTGTAAGAACACAATAACTTGGTAGCTGAGGAAAATGTTGGTTGTATTTTAACGTATAATGTATAAATATACATAGATTAAAGTTAGGTTCTCCAATAACTATTCAATTAAACTAACTAATGTATGGAAAGAGAGAGAGACAGCAGAAAAGAGGAGAAGATTTTGAAACTAAACAAAAAATGTTCTGCTCTTGCTCTCCCTGTGTTCCTCACCAATGAGAAGTGTTGCCCCTGTGATTGACAGGAAACATCGACTCCCCCAACCAATCAGGGAGGAGGATACCCCGATTGTTCCGAAATTAGCCCGAAGCGGCCTTAAATTAAAATTCAGAAAACTCGTACAGATCGATGTGTATGTGTGTGATGTTGGATTGTATGTTTTCCTTGTGTGGCTTCATTGTGTGTCTCGAAATATGTGTTGTCTGACTGTGCCCCGCCTTCCTGAACTTTCTGGATGGATGGAGCCAACATGGCCGCCGTGAGGCGTTCATGCCAGCTCCGTGATCCTGACGTGCACGAACAGGGAGGCAGGGGGGATCCTCGTCCCGTCTCGAGACAGCAGATGAATGTGCCGGTAACCTGGGGGGAGGGAGGGAGGGAGAGGGAGGGAGTGGGAGGAAGAGAGAGGGGCGAGAGGAGGAGCGACAGGGAGGGAGAGAGGGTGGGAGGGAAAGAGAGACGGGAGGGAGGGGAGAGAGGGGGGGAGGGGGAGAGAGAGGAGGGAGGGAGGGAGGGGAGAGAGGGGGAAGAGAGGGAGGGAGGGAAAGGGGAGGGAGAGTGGGACGGAGGAGAGGGGAAAGAGGAGGAAGGGAGTGAGGGGAGGGAGGGAGGGAGGGAGGGAGAGAGTGTGAGGGGAGGGAGGTTGGGTGAGAGTGAGGGGAGAGAGGGAGAGGGAGAGGGAGAGGGGAGACAGGAGGGAGGGAGAGAGTGATGGAGGGGAGTGAGTGGAGAGAGGGAGGTGAGGGAGAGAGGGGAAAGAGGGAGGAAGCGGGAGAGAGGGAGAGAGGGAGACAGTGAATAAAAAACTTTTTTCTAAATGATGTTATGGTACGCACATTGTACGCACCCACCTCTATTGTGCCAGGTATGAGTATGATTAGCAATCACAAGCCGTTTGAAATTCGGCTTTCAGTGACATCACAGGTGGGTGTGTCCACCTAGATGTATGCTGGATAGATGAGCAGCGTTTGCTACAGTCCACTGGGTATGCTGGTAGACTGATCTATCCAGCACACGTCTAGATGGACACAAAACACTTATGTTGTTCCTAAAACACAGGAAGTGGTCGTTTTTTGAATGGCTTGTGATTGCTAATCACACTCACACCTGGGGGTTTAATAGGGGCCCTTTTAGGTACCATGTTTCATTTCTGTCATTCGGTGACTCTCTATCAAAACAACTAGGGGCGGCAGGAGCTCAGGAGGTAGAGATCAACTTGTAACCGGAAGGTTGCTAGTTCGATCCCCGGCGAGTGTCGAGGTGTCCCTGAGCGAGACGCCTGACCCTGACTGCTCCGGACCAGCTGGCTGTCGCCCAGAGGCGTCTACTCCGCCGCTGCTGTGTGCAGGTTTGAATGAATGAGTGAATGTGTGTGTGGACTGCTGTAAGTTGCTTGGATAAAAGCGTCTGCTAAATGCCTTGAATGTAAATGTAATATACAGTGTAACGTCCTGACCTTGCTGGAGGCTGCAGAAGGGCAGTGTGTCTTTATGTTTCTGTGTTTGTGTCTCCATGTGTGCGTGTGTTTCTTTATGTGGGTGTGTGGGTCTTTATGTGTGTGTGTGTGTCTTTATGTGTGTCTTTATGTGTGTCTTTATGTGTGTGTGTGTGTGTGTGTGTGTAACGTCCTCACCCTGCTGGAGGCTGCAGAAGGGCAGTGTGTACTGGCCCACAAAGTCGTTCCTGGAGGTCTTGTCGTAGTCCTCCACTACGAAGCGGACCAGGGCCAGCTCGGGGGTGTGGATGGTGAACCGCAGAGTGTCGTACCACACCGGGTTGAAGCCTGACCGTGGGGACACACAACGTTGAACACACAACGTTGAGCGTGTAACAGAGCAGTTGGGGATTTCATGTTTTCGTTCGGGAATTTACAGAGGGGTATTCCACGAACGGAGGTGTAACAAACACAGAGTTAACGCTGAACTCTAGGCTGATTGACCCTGTGCCAACTAAACCAGAGCTGTCGGTTCCACCGCACGGGTTATGCATTAGTTCAATCAACACAGGGTTGGTTAACACAGGGTTGTGCACGTCCACGGCAAACCTATAAAGACGTGATGTATGGATCATGGAAACCCTGATCAAAATGGCTGCTTATTTCAATGAAATGGAACTCCAGGTTCTCCTGGAGAGCTATGAGGAGGAGAAGGACATTATCACAAGAAAAGGGAACGCTAAAGCCTCTGCAAAGCCTGGCAGCGGATCGCTGACCGCGTAAATGCGTTAGTTACATGTCAAAGGCATGATCCTTAATATTTGAGCCATGAATCTATTAATATCCCAGTTAAGCATTCTTAACGTTCCTACCACACAACCCCTTTCTTCTAAAGAATATGTACCCCGATGGCTCCCAAGCAGTCAGCGGATCAAGTAAAAATGAAGTATAAAAACATAGAAACTGGTAAGCATTTAAATGTAAATAATTTAAATAAGCCCTTTTTTTTAAGCCAATCGTGAAAAGGCAGACAGTTGGCAGACTGGATCTGGCCCTCAAAATTTCTTGGGGCTCAAGCGGGAGACATTCGCGGCCAACAATCCCTTTCTCCTCCATGTCGTGGTTCATGTTCTTGAGGGAGTCAAAGCCAAAGTTCCTTTCCCCAAATTCATTCTCAACCATGGCTGAGATAACCCTTACTACGAGTCTCGTTGTAGAAATACCAGAGACGAGAGTCCGATGTGTTATGCGCCATAACACCAAAAGCAGAACGGTTATCCAAATAACAAGGAAGTGTACAACACTTGTGTTACAGTCCTGGAGCTCTATATCTAAATAATATCATATAATACATAGATATCTACGTATTCATATAATACATATTATCACGGCCAAAAGCTGTGTGCGCCTCCAGACGATATTATGAATCACAAACGACTTCGTCGGGTACTCCGACGTCTCTGGTTCTTCCACTTCCACATCAATCTGAAGTAGACTGAACCGCCCGCTGCCCACTGCCCGCTGCCAGCTGCCCGCTGCCGGCTGTCGGCTGCCGGCTGCCCGCTGCCGGGCGGTGGTGCTTCGCGGCCGTCGTCGCAGTTCATATACTCCAAGTAGTCAAAGCCAAAGTTCCTTTCCCCCAATTCCTTCTCAACCATGGCTGAGATAACCCCCACTACGGCCTCATTGTGGAAATACAAGAGATGTCAAAGAACCGACAGCAAAGACTTGCGTTTAATGACACACACACATGTGGCGCTCGGGTCGTGTCTCATTGGCGGGCCAAATTCTCTGGGCGGGAAAGGCAGAGAAAGGGGAGGAGCTTAGATCCTTTATGACGACATGTGGGACCACATTCCAAATCAGCGCGCTTGAGCCTCCGTTTTCTACAAAGGCGAGCAGAACACCTAGTGCTCGTTTTACACCGAACGCAAGTTTTAGCCACTGGGGGACCATAGGCAGGCTAGGGGAACTCATATTTATGTTAGAAAACATCATAAAGTGAGATTTTCATGCCATGGGACCTTTAATCGCTCCCGGTGGATTGCACGAATAATTTGCGCTCCGATATCAATAGGCCTCTCATCAAAAGGGCATGCCATTGTGAACACATGAAATCTGCGGTGAACGCGGGTTTATATACTCAAAACCGGGTTATGTTCCAAACTTAACCTGCGCAAAACCTGCTCCGACCAGGTTTGATTCAGAGCATATGTTTCTATAGTAACTAACAGTGACGGACTGGGCCCTGGCATTTGCACCCACCAGCGGCCCACGTGGCGCACGCAACTCGCAGATACAACTTTTCACGCACGAAAAGCCTGAGTGTACTTAAACGCGTTAAACAACTGCATCAAAATATGGACAATGCATAACAAATTAATAGATCTTTAGAGCCAGCCGCTCCGTAATAAAAACATGTCTTACCGTCATGCAGTTAACAAAGTGCAAAGGAGCTTGCTCTTCTCTGCAACCCTGTCTATTACGTCATCCGAATCCAAGTTCATAAGGAACTATTTCTCTGTTGCCATCACTGATGACGACAGAGTATAGATTCCAACTTCCACAGTATAGCTTCCAACTTTCAACTTCCAACAACCCCAAACACGCAGACGCAGACTCGATTCGGTCTCTTCGGTCTTTAAACTTTTGCAAACAAATCATCAAATCAAGAAAATACAGGTAGATTTGTTTTATTTCAAGCCATGCACATATTTTAACATCTGAATAGGAAATTTGGCTAC
Organism: Gadus chalcogrammus; assembly: GCF_026213295.1. Lineage (NCBI taxonomy): Eukaryota > Metazoa > Chordata > Actinopteri > Gadiformes > Gadidae > Gadus > Gadus chalcogrammus. The sequence continues at coordinate 6,887,143 of NC_079418.1, forward strand.
AAAACAATGCAGATCGATGTAAAAGTTGAGGGTAACCATGCCTGTAATATAGGTAAGGGATAATGCCCGATGAGGTGTCACCTTGAAGAGCATTGTCCTGCTTATACCATGGTCACTAGCGATGTGAACAACTCCAATTTTTCATGGTTGAATAATAAGTGGGTGGTATGAACAAATAATTGATTATTATAGTGTGCCGACATTCACAAATGCAGCTATGGATAAAGAAATCACTTAATATCTTAAACGCAAAAAAAGAACTATCTGCTAAGTAGTTCCAGTCAAATTGTCGGTTCGGCATTCAAAACGAGAACTGGTAAATTGTGAAAAATGCATTAAACTGTAATCAGACAAATACGGTTATATGCTATAGACCCTAGCATCTGTGGTATAAAGGCTGCGACAAATTTCTAATTATAAATATGTACACTTTATGTTGAAAGTATAGACCGTCGCGATTCCCATTGAAACGAATGACGCGGTGATTCATTCTTAAAAAGGAGAGCTGGTAAATTGTGAAAAATGAATTAAGCTGTAATCAGACAACGCGGTTATATGCTCTAGACCCCATAGTATCTGTGGTATAAAGGCTGGGACGAATTTCGAATTATAAATATGTAAAATGCATAACGTTAGCTCTCTGGCTCATAGCTGAGCGGACTAGAATACCTCCCGTGGCCAAGTCGAAGCTAAGGTCTGTCTTATTTACTGGAGTGAAAAACGTTTCCGTTGCATAAGAACCTTACAGGAGGGTAATGATTCTTCCCGGAATTCGTCAAACCCTCAGGGGTTACCAGGAAAACAAAGTTATGGCTTGTGAAAAACTTTATATTTGGATTGTAAAATGCATGAAAATATAAATGAATGGTCTTAATTTATTTTCTTTGGCAAGCGACCATGTTATAAGTCGGATAATGCCCTTCGAGGTGTCCAACATTAGTTCCGTCCGTTAATTCTGGTTGATTTGAATTGGAAAAAAATGTAACGGTCCAAGGGCCCTATCTTGCATCCGGCGCAAGTGACTTAGTCACTGGCGCATGTGTCGTTGCTAGTTTACAACTGGCGCAGAGCGTTCTTTTCCCACCAGCGCCACTCGCCGGTAAATTAGGGATTGATCATGCGCCCCAAGGGGCGGTTCGGCGGAAGGAGGAGGCGTGTTCTGGCACAAACGGTATTTTGCCGTCTCTGAATACCATTGCGCTACTGACCAGGAAATACCTGGTTTAAAGTCAGCGGCGCGTTGTTCAGATGCTATTTTAAGGGCGCATGCATACATGCGCATGCGATGCATACGGATTGCTTGTGCACCTCGCGCATACACTTTGCTTCTCTCATCTACCTAGCCGCACATTCTTGGTAAATTATTTGGGAAAGAACAGCTGATGCAGCGGTAATAAGTTGTACTTTTAAATCAATGCATCTGCAAACACCGTACAGCAAACACATATTTTCTTGACACAGACATCGTGTAGGCCTACATAATAATAATAATAATAATAATAATACATTTAATTTAGAGGCGCCTTTCAAGACACCCAAGGTCACCTTACATAGCATATAGTCATCATACATTTTTTAAAAAACAAGACATTGTGGAAAAAATAAATAAATAAACATAAGCAATAAGAAATAAATAAAACAAAAACAAGACAAAACAAAACAAAGAAAAAAACAATCAAAACAGTGATCAGTTAGACGTTGTGTGCGAGTTTGAACAGGTGAGTTTTGAGTTGTGACTTGAAGGTTGTAATGGTGTCTGACTGTTTTATGTGTGGGGGGAGGGAGTTCCAGAGCCTGGGTGCTGAACAGCTGAATGACCGGGCACCCATTGAAGTGAGTCGTGATGTGGGGATACATAGTAGTCCAGCAGAGGTTGAGCGGAGGGAGCGGGAGGGAGTGTATTCTTGGAGGAGGTCGCAGAGATAACTGGGGGCTAGGTTGTGGAGAGCTTTGTAGGTGAGGAGTAGGGTTTTGTATTGGATGCGGTAGTGTACTGGGAGCCAGTGAAGTTGAATGAGGACAGGGGTGATGTGGTCAGATGATTTGGTGCGGGTGATGATCCGGGCGGCTGAGTTCTGAATGATCTGCAGTCTGTTGATGAGTTTGGTGGGGAGTCCGGTGAGGAGGGCGTTGCAGTAGTCTATGCGTGATGTGACAAATGAGTGAACTAGGATTTCAGTGCTGGATTGGGTCAGTGATGGGCGGAGTCTGGCGATGTTGCGGAGGTGGAAGAATGCAGTCCGGGTGATGTTGTGAATATGGGGTGCGAATGAGAGGGTGTTGTCCAGGATGACGCCGAGGCTCTTTACTTTGGAGGAGAAGGGTACTGGGAATCCATCGATAATTATGAGTGGAGCTGGGGTGTGTTGTGATTTAGTGAGGGTGGATTTGGATCCGATGAGCAGGGCCTCGGTCTTGTTTCCATTGAGTTTCAGGAAGTTCCTGCTCAACCAGCTCCGGATCTCTTCCAGGCACGTGATGAGGGAGGTGGGGGGGATGGCAGCGGTGGGTTTGGTGGAGATGTAGACCTGTGTGTCGTCAGCGTAGCAATGAAAATGGACCCCATGGTGACGGAGGAGTGTGCCCAGCGGGAGGAGGTAAGTGGTGAAGAGGAGTGGACCCAAGACTGACCCCTGGGGGACACCCAGTGAGACACCTGAACACCCAGACTTGTGGTTGCTTAGTTGAACAAATTGTTGACGGCCGGTGAGGTAGGATGTAAACCAGGAGAGTGCAGCACCAGTGATCCCAATACCAGCTAGGCGGTCCAGGAGCAGAGGGTGGGAGATGGTGTCGAATGCTGCGCTGAGATCGAGGAGGATGTGAATGGTGAGTAATCCAGAGTCGGCTGCAAGGAGGAGGTCATTGGTGATTTTGACTAGGGCTGTTTCAGTGCTGTGTTTTGGACGGAAGCCAGATTGGAATGGTTCGTGGAGAGTGTTTGTGTCAAGGTGGGACTGTAGTTGTGCGGCAACCACCCTTTCAAGTGTTTTGGAGATGAAAGGGAGATTGGAGATGGGCCGGTAATGGTTAAGGTCAGATGGGTCAGCACCAGGTTTTTTCAGGATGGGAGTGATGGCAGCCAGCTTGAGAGTGGGGGGTACAGTACCAGTAGTGAGGGAGGAGTTAATTATGTTGGTGATCATGGGGGAGATGGACGGAAGACATGCTTTGACAAGGGAGGTGGGAAGAGGATCGAGCTGACAGGTGGTGGTTTTGGCTTTGCGGATGAATTCTGAAACGGTCTGTTCTGTTACTAGGGTGAAGTCAGAGAGGGAGCTGATGAGAGGTTGGCCAGAGGTGATCATCCAGGGTGGGTCATCAGAGGGGGTGCGAGATGAGGCCAGTTGTTGGTGAATGGTGTTGATTTTAGAGCTGAAGAAGTCAAGGAACGCAGTGCATTGGGTGGTGGAAATGTCTGGAGGGAGAGATTTAGGAGGCTGAAGTAAGTGGCTGACTGTTGAGAAGAGGACTCTGTTGTTGCCTGTACCAGTGTTGATGAGGTTGGAGTAGTATGAGGTTTTGGCAGTGGTGAGGGCATTCTTGTAGTGATGGAGGTGGTCCGAATACATTTGGCGGTGTACAGTGAGTTGAGTCTTATTGTAGAGTCGCTCCAGTCGACGACCAGTGGCTTTGAGCTGGCGCAGATGAGGAGTGAACCAGGGAGCAGTGTGGGTGAATGAGACTGAGTGGGTTTTCAGGGGGGCCAGGGTGGTGAGGGAGGAGGAGAGGCAGTTATTGTAGTGAGTCACCAGGTCAGTCAGGGAGGAAGCTGGGGGAGGGTTGGGGTAGGAGCTGATCATGGTGGAGAGGTCTGTGGTGTTGATAAGTTTGATGTTTCTGAAGGAGATGGTCCGTTGTTCCTTGGTTTTGTGTAGTTGGGTATGAATGTCAAAAAGTACAGCTTTGTGGTCAGAGATGGGGAAATCAATGACATCAAGGTTAGTGGGAGTGATGTCAGTGCAGCAGATTAAATCCAGAATGTGACCTTTGTTATGGGTTGGGAGGTTGACATGTTGTGTGATGCCAAGACAGTCCAGAAGTGATGTGAAGTCATTAGCAAAAGTACAGGATGGGTTGTCAATGTGGATGTTGAAATCACCAAGGAGGATAACAGTGGGGGACATTGCACATACAGATGTAAGTAGTGATGAGAATTCATTGAGGAAAACGGCGGAGGGTTTTGGTGGTCTGTAAATGGTGACAATGATAGTGGGTTTGGGGCCTGAGAGTTTTACAGCTAGACATTCAAAGGAGGAATGAAGGGGGACTGTGACAGTGGTGACTTTGATGTTATCACGATGGAGGAGAGCAAGGCCACCCCCCCTCCCATTAACCCGGGGTTTACTAATAAAAGAAAAACCTGGTGGGACAGCTTCATTTAGATGGGAGAAGTCATTTGGTTGTTGCCACGTCTCAGTGAGGCAGAGAATATCTAGGCTCTGGTCAACAATAAAGTCATTTATCAAAAGGGCCTTATTACTGAGGGATCTGGTGTTCAGCAGACAGAGTTTCAGACAGGTGAGTGGAGTGTAGCAGGTTGCTTTGAGCAGAGGGGACAGTACACTGTGATTGACGGGACTGACCGTACGGGCTGTGCGAGGAGGGGGGCGGGGCCCAGTGGACCAGAAGGAGCGGATGTTTTTGTTGCTGGTTTGAGTGTACTGAAAATTCCGTCCAGAGCCTCGGTGGATGTATTTTGGTCGTCTGAGAATGTCCTGGTGGGATGCAAGCTGAGGTGGTTGGGTCCTTGAGAAGATCCGTAGACGTAACATCTCCGTTACCGAGTAACGGAGCGGCAGAGATGCGCTCGTTACGTGAGAGTCAAACATAGCGCAATCCAGAGGAACAGGTTAAAATCCACAGGTTGTGCAGTCGGAAGAAGCCAGCGGTAGATCCAGGCGATTATGGTGAAGCCACAGAGCCAGCACAGCGGAGGCAGAGGAGTGGAGCAAGCCGGTTGTAGCTACGCTGGAGACGGGGAAGCCAGTTGGACGGCGCCGCGACTTTCCGTCTCGTAAACGGTCGTTGCCATTTGAAACGGTCAATGCCATTTCCGACCATGTCCGATTGTGTCCGCTCTCCGATCTTGAATTCCGAATGCTTCGTGAAACGGTCGATGCCATTTCCGACCATGTCCGATTGCGTCCGCTCTTGGAGTCAGTTAAAAACAGCACAGGACGGAATGTTTTTTTCCGCTCAGTTGCCGTGAGTAATTATGAAACTATCTATGCCAGTCATACATAATGATTGATTGAATAGAGGAGACCTGGCACAGTTGCAACACTTTTTGCTATAATGGCTCTTTTGCTTAGCAACCATTTGAATTTAAGGGATGATATTTGAATAAAATAAACTTACATCTGTCAGCTATTCATCAATAAAATTTAAGGATGATTACCTTAAGTACATTATTCACAGTTGGCCTTTGAATGTAAGATGCCAACAGCAACTGTCCCCGTAAAGACACCCATGATAAAGACTGATATGCTCGGATATAAATAACAATAATCGGGTTAAATAACTTCACATGGTGTGTCTGGTGTGTTTCCAGCATTCGTAGTGTTGATCAGCAGATATATAGTCCGCCAAGACGTTGAGGTTGCTTAGCAACCAGAGACTCTGTCCATGCAAGTGAACGGAGCGTTCCCTCTTCTTCATAACTATCAAACCAAACATCCTTCACATTCACCGAGCGAACATTATGAAAGTAAAATGCACATTTCTCGTTAAAAATGTTTCCATAAAAGCATTTAATGGCGTAACTATGTTACTATTTCCACACAGAATAAAGAAAGATGTCGGCCGTATGCTTCTGTCCAAGCTCACTACTCTCTGCCAGTGACGTCGGGTCAAGCTCAACGCTGATTGGGCAACGCGGCTAATCAATTCAAGATCGGAGAGCGGACGCAATCGGAAATGTTCGGAAATGGCATCGACCGTTTCAAATGGCAACGACCGTTTACGAGACGGAAAGTCGCGACGGCGCCGGGGATTAACAGCAGTCTAGCCGGCCAGCAGGTGTCATCCACCAACAGCTGCACGACTCCACGCACAAAACACCAAACAAAACACGCAGACGTTTAACGTTCAGAAATAAATAAATAAATCAAGAAAACTGACGCAGTTACTTAACTTAACTTTGTAGTCCGACCCGAGGTCCAGAAGGGTTTCAGACAGAAGGTGTTGAAAGTAAGCAAAAGAAAACTGATAAAAAGTTAAAAGACTAGAAAGAAAAAGAAAATCGCGAAAAAATAATGTTCAGAATGACGTTCCGGTGAGCAGCAGCAGCAACAGCGTTCAAAAGGCAACAGCGTCCACCAACTGTACGACCTCACGGATAAAACACGTAAAAATAAAGAAAACTGGCGCACTGACAATAGCGAAAAGTGACTATATATAACTAGTAAACTTAGCTAAACGACTAAAAACCAAAAAAAACGACAAAATGTTCAATGCAATCGTGAGAAATATTGGAAATACTGAATAAAAACAAGCCATACAGAGCGGCGTTAGACTCGCCAGCGTCCCCGTTACTAGGCAAGTTGATGCATGCCCATACATGCCCATAACTTTTAGGATTGATGAGTAGGCCTAGGCCTATTTGATCGTGAAAAACATTGTTTTACCGCGAGTGAGTGTTAAAAAGAATGAATGAATGCGGGCGCGCGTGTGTGCTCTGTTTAAACACACGCAAACTTAACACTCTCATCATCATCTCATCTTCGTTCGCTTATCCGGGGTCGGGTCGCGGGGGGAGCAGCTCAAGCAGGGGGCCCCAGACTTCCCTTTCCCGGGCCACATTGACCAGCTCTGACGGGGGGATCCCGAGGCATTCCCAGGCCAGTGTTGAGATATAATCTCTCCACCTAGTCCTGGGTCTTCCCCGAGGTCTCCTCCCCACTGGACGTGCCTGAAACACCTCCCAAGGAAGGCGCCCAGTGGGCATCGTTACCAGATGCCCGAACCACCTCAGCTGACTCCTTTCTAAGTAAAGGAGCAGCGGCTCTAATCCGAGTTCCTCACGGATGGCTGAGCTTCTCACCCTATCCCTGGGAGACGCCAGCCACCCTTCTGAGAAAACTCATCTCGGCCGCTTGTACCCGCGATCTCGTCCTTTCGGTCATCACCCAACCCTCATGACCATAGGTGAGGACAGGAACGAAGATCGACCGGTAGATCGAGAGCTTTGCCTTGCGGCTCAGCTCTCTTTTCGTAACAACGGTGCGGTAAAGCGAACGCAATACCGCCCCCGCTGCTCCGATTCTCCAGGCAATCTCACGCTCCATAGTTCCCTCACTCGCGAACAAGAGCCCGAGGTAGCCTACTTGAACTCCTTCACTTGGGCAAACTAAACACGTAACGCATAATACAATCAATGGCAATGTCTATTACCGCGGGGACACATGCATATTAGGATAGCATACAATACTGATAAGAAAAAATGTTTATAATGTATTGCGTAGGCCTATATCATTAAATAGAACCACAGTACCGCATATCATGTTATAGCCTATCATACGTTTTCTTTGCCGAAATTTATTTGAGGACTCAGTATTTCTGAAGTTGTGGAAGAAAACCCCTTATTCCATGTGTGAATTAGGCCATATTATTTGGCAATAAACTAAGCCATTTGCAGTTTGAAATTCATGTGCATCTGTCTCATCGGAGACTGCAGACGCGCTGTCAAAATATCAACTCGTCCGATTCAAATGCGCTCATGGCTCTTAAAGGGGATGGGAGCTGGCACTCTCATTGGTTTGTTGCACGTTACGCCCAAACCACACCTACGGGTAATTAGGCTGCTTCAGACCAACCCTTTTGACACTTGCGCCGTGGCGCAAGCGTCATTTATCCGCCTGTAAAATAGCGATAGCGCCGTAGAACCGCCCACAAAGCTACTTGCGCTTTGCGCTTCCCACTTGCGTTTCAGACCGTTAAAATAGGGCCCCAAATGTTAATAATCGACTTTGACCCTCGGGAACGAATAATCGAATAATCTGATATTCTGTCCCATCCCTAATGGTCACTTGCCAAAGAAAATAAATTAAGACCATAGTTTTATATTTTCATGTGTTTTACAATCCAAATATAAAGTTTTTCACAAGCCATAATTTAGTTTCCCTAGTAACGCCTGAGGGTTTGACTAATACCTGGAACCATCATTACCCTCCCGTAATGCCGCGTTTCCACTGCAGGGTGCGGTACGGTTCGGTTCACAAAGGTGCAGTACGGACTGAGCCGTACTCGTATTGCCCTCGTTTTCAGTACTCCTCCGTTGGGGTACTGAAAACGAGACGAGACGCCTGAAAGGGTACTGGAAAATTCGAGCTACACGCCCCCTCCGTTGATTGGTCGACAGAACCGTCACTTCCGGGCGACGTGGGGATAAAAACAAACAAACAGTAGCCTCGAGGTATTATTCTTTACAATGAACATGTCGCGTAAAACGCTTGCTTGGGCGAACAATGTTTCCCGAAGCTCCGCTAGGCATTGGAAAAAACTACTTAATTCATCGTTCAGATCTACTTTATCTTATTTTATTTCATGATCATAATACCTAACAGTATATAGTTTGTTTTCGTCGTCCTCCATTGCTCGATTCAACAATACATTTTGGCACTTTTTACTCCCGGATCAGACCGCAGAAAAAGCCTTGGACTTTCCTATCGCCAACATGCCTCTGTACTCGGATATTTCAGGCACGGAGACTGGGAAATGCACAGACTGCACCAAACTGCAACAGACGGTGGCTTTATTTGAAACGAGACTAGCAGCATTAGAAAAATGCAAAGGACTCCTACAGGATACAGTGCCGATGGGTGAGTTTGCTGAGCTCACTCAGATACAGCAAGATTATCAAAGCTACACTGTATCCTTCCCGAAGCTGGACAAGAGAGAGACAGTTCCAGCTGCGTCTCACTGGCACAGAGTCGGCGCTAAGCCAAAACAACATACCAAAGTGAATCAACAAGATCACTCAACGCCAAATGCTAAACTACCCAAAGCTAAAGTTACATGTATCAGCCGGATTAGCCCGTCACTGAAATTAACCTGCCACTGAAGAACCGGTTCCTGCCACTTCAAGAGTCCACGAACGCGCCTGCCACCCATGCACCCCTGAGCCCCGAGATGCGTCCGGACGGACAGTGCGGACAGAGACGGAACATGAACCAGTCGCCATGGAGGCGAGCTGCGCATGCCTCGGCCACCTGTGCACCCCTGACCCCTGAAATGTGTCCGGACAGACAGTACGGACAGACATGGAACAACCAGTCGCCACAGAGGCGGGCTGCGCATGTGTCTGCCACCGTCCAACAACGGCCCATCTCAGAGAAAGCAGATGAACCAGACACTCTGATTATAGGAGACTCAACCATCAAGGATATAACCGGTAAGAAGATCAAAACATGCAACTTCCCATATGGAATGGTTAGTGATATCAACCATAAACTAGCCAAAATCATATTGGAAAACCCCAAAATCTCACAGATTATTGTGCATGCAGGATTTAATGATATTCAAAGAGAACAGTCAGAACTTCTGAAGAGGGATTACACTGATCTATTGGATACACTGGACAAAATACACATCAACTCATTCATCAGTGGACCCATACCAGCAGTTGACAGGGGAATAAACAGATTCAGTCGTCTACTTGCACTGAATACATGGCTTTCCAGAGTCTGCAATGAAAGAGGAAGGGGCTTTATTGACAATTTCAACTTATTCTGGGGGCGCAAATATCTTTTCAGAGCAGATGGCCTACACCCAAACAGGTTAGGCTCAAAACTGTTGAGGGACAATCTTTTCTTCTCGCTTTACGCACAGGCCACAATCTTGCCATGGTCTGACGCACAGGCCACAATCAGAGCACAGGTTGAGAAGAAGCGAGACTACAGCCTCCCCCACACATCTACTCTGCCACTATCTGACACACAGATAGCAGACAGCCCACAGACCTTGAAGAGAGACAACAGCCCGCCCGACGCCATCAACGATGTGTCTTCCCCAATCGCTGATGCTGGCTTGACGAGGAACGGCCACCCCCCTCCTCTGCATTACAGACCAAAGACCTTGAAGAGAGACAACAGCCTGCCCGACACCATGGACACCGTGCCTTCCCCCATCGCTGATGCTGGCTTGGCGAGGAACGGCCACCCCCCTCCTCATCTCTCCCATAGCCACAACAACTCCAGCTCCACTGTCTCCTCCCTTTGCGATTTTCCAGCTGAATTTAAGAAACAGGAATATGTAGGCATCAAACTTGCATCTGTGTCAATGATAGCATCGCCAGGTCATTCCCACAGGCTGATAACACCAAAGCGGAGGGAGCCCCAGCCCCCCGCCCCCTGTACTGATAGTAGTCCTGAGTATTACTGAGACAAAAAAGGGTTCAGCCGTAGACAAAGTATAAAGGACGTTTCGCATAATCTGCTGAACCCAAGGTTGCCTATGTCAAAACATGGCAACTTTTGCATTCCTGCTGTAACCACTAAGAGAGTAAACAAAGGGAAACTTAAGACACACTGCTAACCTCACAAATCTCATACATGTTTCATCCAAACCAAAAACAACCTTAAAGCCTCTCAACAACACCATCAGGATGGGTCTACTTAATGTTAGGTCTCTTAATAACAAATCATTTTTAGTTAATGATTTTATTACCACCTCTAAACTGGATTTTATGTTTTTAACTGAAACATGGCTGGAACAAAATAACAGTGCAACCGTTCTGATAGAGACAGCTCCTCCCAACTATAACTTTTTTGATGCCTGTAGATCTGGAAAAAGAGGTGGAGGGGTTGCTGTTATATTTAAAAATGTTTTTCAGGGGAAACAGATGTTATTTGGTGATTTTCCATCATTCGAATACCTTTGTGCTGTATTGAAATGCTCCCCAGAGTTCTCCTATTAATTATTTACAGGCCACCCACATACTCTGCAAATTTTTTCGATGAATTCACAGAATTATTGTCTAGCATCTCCACAGACTTTGACTGTCTAGTTATAACTGGTGACTTCAATTTTCATACTGATGATTTGAATGACAAGTGTGCAAAAAAACTTTTTACCATTTTGGACACATTTGAACTGTCCCAACATGTGAAAGAGACTACTCATTGTAAGGGCCACACTCTAGACCTGGTTATCACAAAGGGCCTCAATGTTTCTGATCTCTCTGTGACTGATCCTTCCTTGTCTGACCACTTTTGTGTTTTCTTTAATATATCTTTTATTGCCGACATACAGACAAAATCAAATACTGTCAAAAAACGGTATATCAATGAAGAATCCTATGTACTTTTTAGAAAGGCCATCTCCTTACTACCACCTCTCAACCCATGTTCTGCTGATGATCTTGTAGAAAACTTTAATTTGAAAATTTTGAAAGTCATGGATGTCATTGCACCTTATAAGGTTAAAACGATTTCTGGAAAGCAAAAGGCACCCTGGAGAAAAGCTGCTTCTGTAACAGCACAGAAAAAAGAATGCAGGAAGGTTGAACGCATCTGGCGTAAAACAAAACTTCATATTCACCATGATATCTACAAAGAGAGCCTCCGTGCCTACAATTCAGACTTAAAAAGTGCTAGAGAAACATTTTTCTCCAATATCATTAAATCCAATAATAATAATGCAAAAACCCTATTTGCAACTGTTGACAGACTGACCAACCCCCCAACACAAATTCCACCTGATCTCCATTCCACGCAGAAATGCAATGAGTTTGCAGCTTTTTATACTGATAAAATTGAAGGCATCAGACGCGCCATCAATATCTCCACTTCAAACAAAAATGTTGGACTACCACCCTGTTCAGGCAAAAGTAACGTGGCAGGTATGGCATGCTTTAATGTTATTGACTCTAAAACTCTTGTGGAAACTGTTACACAACTAAAGCCATCCACCTGTTGCCTTGATTCTTTACCTACCAACCTCTTTAAGAATGTTTTTGACTGCCTAGCAATAGGCATATTGCAGATAGTTAACAACTCTCTCCAGTCAGGCAACTTCCCAAAAGCCCTGAAAACTGCAGTTATTAAACCCCTTTTAAAAAAGCGGAGCCTAGATACCTCTATTATTAACAACTACAGACCAATATCAAATCTGCCCTTCATAAGTAAAATCATTGAGAAAGTTGTCCTCCAGCAACTTAATCACTTCCTGGCATCAACTGGTTGTTATGACACCTTCCAATCAGGATTTCGACCCCTGCACAGCACTGAGACTGCCCTCATTAAAGTTGTAAACGACATCCGTCTTAACACAGACTCTGGCAAAACCTCAATACTAATGCTACTAGACCTCAGTGCTGCATTCAACACTGTAGACCATACAATACTTTTGGACAGGTTATAAAACTGGGTGGGGCTTTCAGGCACAGTCTTAAATTGGTTCAGATCCTACCTACAAAATGGGAACTACTTTGTTTCCATTGGCGACTTTGTATCAGAATCAACCAACGTGATGTGTGGAGTCCCACAAGGTTCGATCTTAGGACCCTCTTTATTCAACATATACATGCCCCCACTAGGGCAAATCATGCATAATAACAATATTGACCATCATTGCTATGCCATGACACGCAAATCTATGTATCGCTATCACCAAATGACTATCGGCCCATAGATCTGCTGTGCCAGTGCATTGAGCAAGTGAAAGACTGGATGCGCCGAAATTTCCTACAGCTAAATGAGGATAAAACAGAGATAATTGTATTTGGTGCTAAAACGGAAAGGCTTAAAGTAACCCAACACCTTCACTCTCTGTCCCTGAAAACCTCAATCAAAGCCAGAAATCTAGGGGTTATCATGGATTCTGATTTACATTTCGAAAGTCACATCAAATCAGTTACAAAATCTGCATATTATCACCTTAAAAATGTAGCAAGACTTAGAGGGCTCATGTCCACCGAAGACTTACAAAAACTTGTACATGCCTTTATCACTAGTAAGCTTGATTACTGCAATGGTCTCCTTACAGGTCTCCCAAAACAAACTCTAAGGAAGCTTCAGCTTGTTCAGAATGCTGCTGCTAGAGTTTTAACAAAGACCAAAAAATGTGAACATATTACACCAATTCTTAAATCGTTACATTGGCTTCCTGTAGGTCAGAGAATTGATTTTAAAATCATGTTGCTAACCTATAAATCCCTACATGGTTTAGGCCCAAAATATTTAACTGATATGCTTCCACTACATAAGACTAGAACACTAAGATCTTCTGAGACCAATCTGTTAATTATCCCCAGAGTAAACACGAAACATGGGAAAGCAGGATTTAGTTACTATGCAACAAATAGCTGGAATAAACTCCCTGAGGATTTAAGACTTGCCCCAACTCTGAGCACCTTTAAAACAAGATTGAAGACTTTTATGTTTGCTTTAGCTTTCTGCTAAATCTTAAATACTTTACCTTTATTTTACTAAAATGCCTTTTTAACTTTCCCTTTATTTTCTATTTTTACCAGAAAAATACATGATCTGATACCAGAGAGAAAGGTTGTATAAGGCAGTGGTTCCCAAACTTTTTGTGCCCAAGGCACACCAAAGGACAAATAAAAATTTCAAGGCACACCTATTGTGCAAAATAGCCTTATAACACATGTTATCACTAATATCTGTTTATCTGTTAAGTTTATAATTATTTACTAATGCCAAATAAGATGTGACAAAGACAACTATTCTACTCATGAAATATTTATTAACAAAATACTTCACAAAAATATTTAAACTTTATCAAATTGGGCTTAATCAAACACACCCATTTCAACCAGACAGGTGAGGCAAAGGAAACTGAAATTCAGCAGAGAACTGTCCATGAGAAAGCTGCATGGTCCTGAATCTGACCCACAAATTATAACTAACATTTAGAATCAGGCTTTTTTTGTAAATATTCTAACAAATCAGTGGGACACATGTGCCTGTCGGGGCGCACAGATTTTTTTAATCCTTGGTGGCACGGAGGAGAGGGCCACTCGCAAGTCCTGCTCAACAGAGAGCCGTGACCTGGTCTTGTTCTTCATGTAAACAAGAGTGGAGAACGCCAACTCACACAGGTAGGTGGTGGGGAAATGAAGAAGTTGGTCGATAGCGTGGTGGGAGATGGTTGGATATTCTGATGCACAAACCAACCAAAACTGATCGAGTGTGAGCTCACTAAATTTCAGTTTCAGCGTGCGGTCCGCACGGAGCTCTGCGCCCTCCTCTCTCTCCTTCATAGTGAGCTTCTCTTTTGAGGACTCGGACTCCTGGTTGAATGGGTCTCGGATCCAGTCATTGTCCTCGATGTCCGCCACACGTGGAAAATAGCGCTCAAACCTCTCTTTTAAGGTCTGAAGGTGTTCGGCATATATAGCGCGCTCACTGGCTGCCTGTGGCGCAGCTGATGCCAGCGGGAACATGTTCATGGAGCCCTGTTCCAAAGCCTCGCGCCACAGGGTCAGTTTGCCCATAAAGCCCCGAATCTTGTCTGTGGATGATAAAATGTTTTCATTCCTGCCCTGAAGCTTGGCGTTTAACTCGTGGAGATGCCCAAATCTGTCTGCAAGGTAAGCCAGCCTGGCGCACCAGCTCTCATCCGCGAGCCTGTCTTTATGTGGGACAGCGTGTTCACGTGAAAATTCCAAAAGCTCTTCCCGAAGCTCGTAAAAACGGGATAAGACTTTCCCCCGAGACAACCATCGTACCTCTGTGTGGAGGATCAGGCTTTGGTGGTCGGCTCCCATCTCAGTGCACAGCTGGGAGAAAAGGCGAGATTTCAGGGGCCTTGATTTGATGTAATTCACCATCTGCACAGCCTGATTCAGCACCTCAGTCAACTCCGGGGGCATGGTTTTGGCAACTAATGCCTCTCGGTGCAAAATGCAGTGGTTGGTCATTATTTGTGGATTTTGTGCTTTTACCTTTGCAATAAAGCCTCTCACTCTCCCCGTCATGCATGCCGCACCATCCGTGCACAGACTGACGCACATACTCCAGCACAGATTGTTTTCTTTTAAGTAGTTATCAGTTACCTTGAATATTTCTTCTCCCGTTGTATGGCTTGCCATTTCTTTACAGAAGAAAAAAGTCTCTTTAATAGAGTCACCGTCAACATACCTGACGTTTGCCAGGAGCTGGGCAGCCCCACTTATGTCGGTCGATTCATCTATTTGAAGAGAAAATCTGCCGCTCGCCTGCAGTTTCTCTGTTAAATGTTGTTCAATGTCTTCTGACATGTCATCTATTCGTCTTTTGATTGTGTTATCAGATGCCGGCACCTTGGATAGCTCATTTGCGGCATCTGGACCCAGCATGACACCTGCAATTATTTTGCAAGCAGGGAGGATGAGTGTCTCCGCTATTGTGTGGGGCTTCTTTTGCTTTGCAATAAGCTCCGCTAACATGTAACTAGCCTCCATTGCCTTTTCGGACACTTTCACACAATCCAACAAACGGTCTTGCTGCCTCTGGTTCAGATCCCGCGCTCTTTTGAAATAGGCCAGGTTTCTCTCAGCGTGGAAGGGATGTTTGGTTTCCAAGTGCCTCTTCAGCTTGCTTGGAACCATATTAGAATTAGCTAACTTCTCCCGACAGAGGACGCACTCCGGCTGAGGAATGTTGACATCCCCGGTCCAACTGAAGCCATAAGACAGGTAACTTTCATGATACTGTCAGCTGACAGTTTTTTCCCTCTTTTCTTTCGGTGGGTTGTCGGACTCGGCAGTCTCTGCACTGGTGGTTGGTAGTTGTTTGCTCCGCACGAGAAAGTGCTCCATTTTCCCTCTTGTTTATGTTTTAATGTTGTGTTGACCTACTGCCTTTGATGCGTCAGTCTAAATTAAATCCCCACCTGCGCAACTGCGCGAACAGCGAAATGTGGGATCCTCTTTGAGGATTTCTTAAATAGTTTTTAGATAAAGAGTTTGCCTCTGTATTATGGAATGAGTGCATTCAAAGTAGTATATAGTAAATTAAAATAATTATTTTCGTATAGTTGTATACTATATTGCAGTAGGCGTTGCCACAAAATCCCACGGCACACTTGGACTTGCCTCACGGCACACCAGTGTGCCGCGGCACACAGTTTGGGAACCACTGGTATAAGGGTTAGAGTCCTGAGTTTGTTTGTATAAGGGTTAGAGTCCTGAGTTTGTATTTGTATAAGGGTTAGAGTCCTGAGTTTGTATTTGTGTAAGGGTTAGAGTCCTGAGTTTGTAAGGGTTAGAGTCCTGAGTTTGTATAAGGGTTAGAGTCCTGAGTTTTGTTGAATAAGGCCTTTGGTCTGGGCTAGAGTCCTAGAAGCTGGGTTAGAGTCCTAGAATATTGTATAAGGGTTAGAGTCCTGAGTTTGTTTGTATAAGGGTTAGAGTCCTGAGTTTGTGTATAAGGGTTAGAGTCCAGAGTTTTGTTGAATAAGGCCTTTGGTCTGGGCTAGAGTCCTAGAAGCTGGGTTAGAGTCCTAGAATATTGTCCTTTAGGTCGGGTTGTAGTCCCGACTTGGGTTCCAGAGAGACTGTTGATCTGATCTTAAATACATTGCACTTTCAATTTTACTTACTAAAAAGCCTTTTTAACTTTCAATTTAATTTTCTCTTAAATACATTGCACTTTCTATTTTACTCATTTCTTGCCTATGTTTTCTTTTACTTATCTATTATTTTATTTTATTGTATGACAATGTTTATATGTGAAGCACTTTGAGTCTGCCTTGTGTATGAAAAGTGCTATATAAATAAAGTTGCCTTGCCTTGCCTTGCCTACCATAATGGCCCGTTCAGACTACACGATTTCAGCCCAATTTTGCCCCGATTCTTTCGTCGCAGACAAATTTGCGAATCGTACACGATTTTGACAGGTCGGCGACGAGACGAGGTCTTGTAATGTGACATGCTTGTGATCTGCAATGTTTCCGTCTGCGACGTTCGAAAACCCCACGACGAAAAGTTTGGCATGTCAGAATTTTTTGGGGAATCGCATGACGTATACATTGTTGACATGAGGGAACCACGCCCCCAGTTGCGTGAGGGAACCCCCCGAACAGCTGGAACTCACGCGCAGTGTTTCCCAACTGACCTCACTGCACTACGCTGAGTAGGAGTAACTACTGCAAAAATGAATGCGATCAATAACAAGAAGAATGCTAATAAAGAAAACTATAGAAAATAGAGCAATATAATGGATACAACTTTGGTGGAAATGTGGCAGCAACGTCCCTGCATTTTCGACGTGTCCTCGAAGGACTTTCACGATAGGGTGAAAATGGAAACAGCCTGTCGAGAAATAGCCGACACCCTTGACCTACCCGGTAAGTTTGGAGCCATCAGCTGTTGACGTGCTAATAGCTATCATAACCTATCATAAACCGTCTCTGTGCAAAGGACCGCCAGCATAATGCCTAGTGCTAGGTACTCGGGATCCATTGTTGACGCTTTGTTGCTAGGCTACGTTGTTGCTGCATCTACTTTGTATAGTTCATGTCACGCGCAACGCAACTACTGTGAGGAAGTGCCGCATTGAGCAGATATAAAAACTACTGGAACCTTTATGACAAAAATGTAAAAAGCATTTATGTTAGTTCTAAATCCTAGATTTTCAAAATATCTTGCAAACGTGAATGATACAAAGTAGAGAGCATCGCACCCTCGAATCTTGTAGTGTGGAATGTGAGGAATGTCTGAGAATCGTGTAGTCTGAACCGGCCATTAAGGGTACTGTCGGCGGTG
The DNA here is from genome assembly GCF_026213295.1 of Gadus chalcogrammus. NCBI lineage: Eukaryota > Metazoa > Chordata > Actinopteri > Gadiformes > Gadidae > Gadus > Gadus chalcogrammus. Next base: position 6,904,853 of record NC_079418.1, read on the forward strand.
GAAACGCAACCTCGGAATTGAGCTGGGCTATACCGCCCCCTCCCTCCCGGACTGAGGCGAACCGAACCGTACCGCACCCTGCAGTGGAAACGCGGCATAAGGTTCTTATGCAACGGGAACGTTGTTCACTCCTCCAGTAAATAGGACAGACCTTAGATATGACTTGGCAACATGAGGTATTCTAGTCCGCTCAGCTATGAGCCAGGGGGCCAATGCTATGCATTGTACATATTTTTAATTTGTCCCGGCCTTTATAACCCAGATACTCTAGCCCAGGGCCCCTCTGGCATTTGCCAGATTTCCAGAGGGGCCGTCCGTCACTGTGCACAGCAGATGCGTTTGTAATTTTACGTTTCAATTTGTAACCGCGGCAACGTTGAAGACACTTAATGTGTATTCAAGACATTTAAAATGATATCACTGTCACTTTTTTAAATCCTACCATCTGAAAGCCTAAAGTTAATCGTTGAAATTAAAAAATGTAAACGATTTATTTTATATTATAATACGTATTTCTTTTGAAAAAATGTCTTTGTTGTATTTTTACATTTTCAAACTGTCAAATGATTCCAGGACGGGGAGCTTTACTGTACCGTTGTTCTCGATGTAGCGGGTCTCCTGCTTGCCCTGGTCCAGTGGGACCCCGTGGATCTCCACTCTCACCAGGGGGTCCACGATGGACCCCTCCTTGATGTTCACCTTGGGCAGCTGCTGCCCGCTGATCACCTGGATAACCGATGAATAATCCAATAAATAAACACGACCCATAAACAATCCGATAATTAAATACAACCCATAGGCTAAATAATCTGATAAATAAACACAACCCATTAACAATCCGATAAATAAACACAACCCATAAATAATGCAATAAATAAACACAACTGATAATTATCCGGAAAACACAATACGTTTAGCGAATATTTGAAGGACATTGATGTAGTAAAGGACTTTTATTGATTTATGTTTCGTTATAATATAATGTTTTTATAATATACTATAATAATATAATAACTCAATAATACCAAAATTATACCACATAATAAATACTTTACTTTACATATAAGTAATTTTACATGCATAACTTCAATAAATGTACTTGTGTGGAATGTCACTTTTTTTTTTACTAAGGTACTGCTTTCTGAAGGGAACTTTAAGGTTTGGGTAATTTTGTGTGTCTCTCCAGTACCTGGATGTGCAGCACCTGGGGCAGGTAGGAGTCCCGGTTCTGGGGGGCCTCGGGGTTAAAGCCCCCCCCAGGCTGCCTCATGAAGCTGGGCTTGAGGATGTACCCGCAGCCCCCGTTCTGCCGGAACAGGCCGTCGTTGAGGTCCATGGCCTCGCCCGCCGTCTGGAAGTTCAGCGCCACTGGGGGACGGGAAGGGGAGGGGGTTTTGGGATGTTGGCGGAATTTAGAATGTATAATTACACAAAAAGTGTTAAGTATTTGTTTTATAATTATAATACAGAAATATTAATGTTTTCTTAAAAACATTATTTTTTATTATTTTTTTACAATTATTTTTAACCCATTAGGAAGAGCGTTTCCATGATCTCACTTCCTGTCTGATATCCCCACCTTAATTGGCTTTTCCCCCACACGCCTCACCTCTTTCGTCAAAATACTGAACGAGTCTGTCGACGGAGAGCATTGGAAAAATCAGAATTTTGTGCTTTTCTTTAATCACAAATTAATTGTCCGGATGACTGAAAGGAAAGTGGTGACCGATCCAAAGTCATTCTAAGTTACAATTAGGGCATTTAGCAGACACTTTTATCCAAAGCAACTTACAACCGTTCATTCTCCCATTCATACACACATTCACCCATTCACAGCGACGGCGGAGTCGATCCCTCAGGGCGACAGCCAGCTGGACAGGAGCAGTCAGGGTGAGGCGTCTCGCTCAGGGACACCTCCACACTCAGCTAGGAGGAACTGGGAATCAAACTAGCAACCTTCAGGTTACCAGCCAACCCGCTCTACCTCCTTAGCGAAGCCCACCCACACTAACCTATCTGGCATCCTGCGTTCCACATCTCCTGGGGGCTGAAGTTGGAGGAGTCAGTCCGGAAGCCGCTGGGGTAAACGCGGCTCAGCAGCCGAGAGTTGTGAAGCACGAACTCCCCGCCTGTGGAGAGAGGTCCGCAGGAAGTGGTCCCACTCTATCCAAAAGCCCTCTCCCTTTGTCTCTCCATCGCTCCCCTCTGCCCCCAAAAACTCTGGACTTTCATTTTATTTTTAAACTATGAACTGTTTGGTTTTGCTTTGCCTTTTGCACTTTTTAGAATACATCATGTTTTCAAACTCGTTTGAATAAATCGTGATTTCAATATTGACCGAAATAATCGTGATAAGGATTTTTATCCACCATCAATACTGCGACAACAAGCCTTACCGGCGTCCCTCAGGTGCTTGCAGTAAACTGTAACTGTAAACTGTAACTGTAAACTGTAACTGTAAACGGTAACTGTAAACTGTCTCTGTAAACGTAAACTGTTACAGTTACTGTTGCCTTACCGGCGTCTCTAAGGTGCTTACTGTAAACTGTCTCTGTAAACTGTAACAGTAAACTGTTAAAGTCACTGTTGCCTTACCGGCGTCTCTGAGTTGCTTGCGGGCCTTGGACTCTGTGAAGGAGGACACCTCGTAGAACTTCTGGTGCAGGCGGCTGTGCTTGAAGCCGCTGAAGTGGACGCTCTTGCAGTAGACCACGCAGTCAGACAGCTCCTTGGAAAGATGCTGCTTGGACTTCTGCATAGAGACACCCCCCCGGTCGGGGACAGGACATGCAGTGAGTGGCTGGCCTTTTGACATTAGCCAGAATAAATGTTGAAACGAGTTTCACAAAAAGTCGGGGGTGAGTCTTTGTCCGGACCGTTGCAAATGAGAAGAGGAAAAAATGGTAAACAGACTGCATTTATACAGCGCATTTCTAACCAGTGGCCACTCAAAGCACTTTACAATATTGCCTAACATTCACCCATTCATGCACCCATTCTGTGGCAACCCGCCACGTGCCAGGGACAGGGAGCGTTCTCCAGCTGATCCTCATCAGCTGGATGGGAAACACCCGGCGAGAGGAACGCGTGGAGGGGTTAAAGCAGAGTCGAGGACTCACTGCAGGGAGGCGACCCACCGACAACGGAGGAGGAGACGCACAACCCCACGACGGCTACGAGGCTCACGGAGACCCCAGCCTAGAGACTCTTATGCTTCAACCTTCTACCCTGTTGTTAATAAACGCCGTAACCGGCTTTAAACTCGCCTAGAACGTGCCTACTTTCCGTGTCAACCAGTCTTCCAGCCAACCGGGTTGCCACAATTCACACACCAACGGCGGAGTCGACCCCTCAGGGCGACAGCCAGCTCGTCAGGACCAGTCAGGGTGGAGTGCCTCTAACTAAATCCACCAGGAGGGGAATGTTAACGAGGGACAGGTGAGGACAATTAAGGTGAGCGAGGACGATCAGCGCAGGGGGCGAGATGTGACACGCCTGGCATCGGGGAACTCCTGCGTTGACGGCGGAGTCACCTCTGCATGGGTGATCACCAGGGTGCACCGCCAGACTCGAGCCAAAGACAACCCCCCCACCCCCCCGGGTGCTGGTGTAAGCTACACCAGGACACCCGGCTGCCAAAGAGCGACCATAGTGCTATAAGTTACAGTGTGTTTGTGGAGTGGAGTAAAGAGAGAGAGAGAGAGAGAGAGAGAGAGAGAGAGAGAGAGAGAGAGAGAGAGAGAGAGTTAGCCTTGTGCTGAACTGGATGATGAGTTAATGAAGTGTTGTTGAAACAAGAGTAGCCTAATCTGTAAAGAGATAATGGTAACTGTAATAATGCTTTGTTTTCTTTAACTTGTCTATTTTCTTTTATTATTTAATTTTATTGTATGTGAAGCGCTTTGAGTCTGCCTTGTGTATGACGACGGAATACAAACTGAAACGACAATTCTATCATTCTTATTGCATGTTGTACTCAGTTATAGTACTTAGTCTTGTCAGGGCTCTCAAGTTTTGAACTGAGTTCAGAGTGAGATTTTGTCGGCGGGGGGGGGAATGCATTCAAATGTGTCCACAGAAATGGTGACTAATGTATGATAGTAAGCATTATTGGCCATTAATACTAATATTCAGAAACAACACTGCCTCAAAAGTCTATTGGCTTAAGCAACACCAGTAATGGCATATACTTTTCCCTGAACTTTTAAACGTTGCAAACGTGCAAAAACATATTATATATTTATGTGGAATTCAGTCCAATGCTTAAAATATATCTGTGGCATTCAGTAGGCCAATGCTGTGGTAAAGTGTGCAAAGTATGATCAAGTGTTTCTTTCTGTTCAATAGATAAAACTTTATCAATCCTCTGTAGGAGAAATGTGTTAATGTTTGTCCCTATAAAACAATAATGGTAAAAAAATAAATACAAAACATGACGGTAACTAAGTAAGTCAAACCGTCCAATCTGAAGGCTCTACTTAACCACTCCCCCTACTCACTTCCACCAATGCAAAGCGAACAGAACAGCCTAACTAGTTTGTGAATGACCCAGAGAAACGCAACTCAAATTCAATGTCAACATGTATGAGGCTTTAATAAAATCCCGGACGATTTTGAAATTGTGTCTCAAAAAGAGGGCATGTCCGGGCAAAAGTGGACGTCTGGTTACCCTATGTACGGGAAACCCTTTGGATTCCTACCTGTTCCACTGTTAAATAGCAGCCCAAATTGGTGGGCGCTATTCTTGTAATTTCTCTTTGTGAGACACACGAAGTGTGGCGTGTCAGCGTGTGCATGGGTTGAATTGCGTGTGTCTCACGCCGAATGCATGAGACTTGAGAGCCCTGTCTTGTAGCATCGTATCCTAGCTATCTGTGTTGTATGCAGGGAATGGTTTAACCTAGTGATAGCTAGTGCTTGGCACTTGGGTCTATGAACATCCTTACTGTACCGACAGCATTATATTGTTGTTTCTCTTTCTTCTGACAAACATTGTAAGTCTCTTAGGATAAAAGCGTCTGATAAACGCCCTGAATGTAAATGTAATGTAATATCGTGCAAGTCGTAACCAGTTGTCGGCCTTCTGATCCCGTCGCTGGCCCCACCCCCCATGACCCACTGGTCAGCAGGGTGACCCACTGGTCAGTGGAGTGACCCACTGGTCAGCGGGGTGACCCACTGGTCGATGACCCACTGGTCAGTGCTCCCAGTTTGGTGTTTCCAGCGTCTCGGATGCTCATGAATAAACATGGCCGCACACGGCTGCTGACAGATTTGTTGACACGGCAATCTCACCGTCTGTCCAGAGACATTCCGGGCGTCTGTCCATCCGACCCCCTTGTGCTGAAACACAAGCTAACGACACGAGGCGGTGAGGGGACTCCTTTATGCGTCGCACCGGCGGAATATGTTCAGCAGTGAGCTCATAAAGAGAGACAGAGAGAGAGAGAGAGAGAGAGAGAGAGAGAGAGAGAGAGAGAGAGAGAGAGAGAGACATACAGAACATACAGAGAGAGAGAGAGAGAGAGAGAGAGAGAGAGAGAGAGAGAGAGAGAGAGAGAGACACACACAGAACATACAGAGAGAGAGAGAGAGAGAGAGAGAGAGAGAGAGAGAGAGACACACAGAACATACAGAGAGAGAGAGAGAGAGAGAGAGAGAGAGAGAGAGAGAGAGAGAGAGAGAGAGAGAGAGAGAGAGAGACACACAGAACATACAGAGAGAGAGAGAGAGAGAGAGAGAGAGAGAGAGAGAGACATACAGAACATACAGAGAGAGAGGGAGAGAGAGAGAGCGAGAGAGAGAGAGAGAGAGAGAGAGAGAGAGAGAGAGAGAGACACGCAGAACATACAGAGAGAGAGAGAGGGAGAGAGAGAGAGAGAGAGAGAGAGAGAGAGAGAGAGAGAGAGACACACACAGAACATACAGAGAGAGAGAGAGAGAGAGAGAGAGAGAGAGAGAGAGAGAGAGAGAGAGAGTCTCGTTTGTGGTAATACATACACTAAACTCTGGGCCACCTCCCTCCAGCTAGGTGCCAGGCCCCTGGCAATTAGAGCTGCTATAGGGTTTAGTGAGAGGGCTGAGACCGTGGGTTAATTAATGCCCTCAGAGGGAAGAGTGTTTCATTTCAGGTGGATGTTACCGCCATCGTCTGCACTCTACACCTTGTTCTTTCCGACGCAAGACATGCTTGGATTCTCTGTGTTTCTTCCCTATTGCATTTATACCGCGCTTTTCTAACCAGTGGCCACTCGAAGCGCTTTACAATATTGCCAAACATTCACCCATTCATACACACGTTCACACACCGACAGCAACGTCGATGCCTCAGGGCGCCAGCCAGGTTTCAGGGAGCAGCCATGGGTGAAGCGTCTCGCTCAGGGACACTCAGCTAGGAGGAACCGGGGATCCAACTAGCAACCTTCAGGTTACAAGCCAAACCGCTCTACCTCCTGTGCTAAACCGACCTCCTACTTAGCCCCTAAAGAGTGTCCTTCAACCTCAGTCACCCCTTATGTAATATACATGGGTTCGGAGGCTGCGACCCAGACCAGGCACCGGGTGTTGGATGAGCAGATCCCCTTACGGCCCAAGGACCCTGTGGAAACCTCATGGAGAACTGGAGAGGTACTGAGGCCCTGGTTGAACAGACGAGAGGCGAGAGGCCGATAAAGACGGACGGAACGGACTGAACGGAAAGAACAGATGAGAGCAGGGTCAGAGTCCGATAAAGACAGAGGAGAGTCCGATAAAGACAGAGGAGAGTCCGATAAAGACAGGCGGAACGGACTGATGGAAAAACAGTCGAGAGCAGTGTCAGAGTCCGATAAAGACAGAGGAGAGTCCTATAAAGACAGAGGAGAGTCTGATAAAGACAGAGGAGGTTCCGATAAAGACAGGCCAGAGTCCGATAAAGTCAGACAGAACGGACTGAATGGAAAGAACAGTTGAAAGCAGGGCGAGAGTCAGATAAAGCCAGACTTTCGAAATGTAGTGCATCTATAGATAACGTCTTAAAATCCAAGCACTGAAAAAAAAGCAAACCTTTCAGTGAGTCAGAATGGGTTTGACAGATGAGCTACACATCACCAGATCACTACGCCTGTTCGAGCGCCCCGGAGGCAACGCAAGATTACGTCTGTAGAGAAGTAGTGGAATTTTCCATTCAAGACGAGACAAAAGGGCAGAGGGAGCAGAACGAACACAATGCATAGGGCACGGCCAGGAGGACCACTATGGAGGGCTTTTGTCAACGGTAGACCGCTCCGTGTAACCTGCGTGACATGGGAGCATACAGGAAGGCTAGGATCCAAAGGAAAAATATTGAATTCGAAATTTATTTATTTTTAGAAATTTTTAGGGCTGTCAAGCGATTAAAATATTTAATCACGATTAATCGCATTAATGCCGTAGTTAACTCACGATTAATCGCGATTAATCGTACATTTTTTTCTATGCTTAATATCCCTTGAATTCTTTGTCCCATTAATTTTTCTCATTTGAATGCTCTTATCAACATGGAGATGTGCATCGGCTTGCCTTGTGCAAATGTTTTTTTATTGATAACAACATTGGCATATACTGATCCAAACAGGACGGTACAAAAAAAAAGCCTATAATGCAATTAAACGATGAACATACAAAGATATGCCAAATTAACGTCGTTAAAATTGGTTTGCGTTAACGCCGTTAATAACGTGTTTAACTGACAGCTCTAGAAATTTTGTTTTTATAAGCTAAATAAAAAATCACTTTTTGATGCAATCTGTTGATAAAAAAAGATTAGCGGAAGAAATTAATAATCATAAGAGAAAATGCTGTAGAAAGTGCAGCGATATCTGTGAGCAAATGGAGCACAATTTGATTTATTAGATTTTTGATTTTCAGAAACAACTCAAGCTGAACCAACCACGATTGAAATAACCTGGCACAAGATACAATTCTTTAGAGAGTGCAGCGATATCAGTGACAGAATAGGCCTATAGCAATTTTTTATTGTTGTTAAAAATTGTTCTCCAAATAAAATCGCACATTTACGATGCAGACTGTTGATCATTTTCATATTTAAAAATATATAAAAAATACATAAATAAATGACTTCAACCACGATTGAAATGACTCGGGCTTAGAAAGGCGTGGAAAGTGCAGCGATATCAGTGAGAGAAGACGCCACATCACCCTCTCCTGTTCCTTCCCTCTTTGGCGCTAGGTTGAGTTGAAGCCAAACCAACACACCGCCCGCGTCGTCAGACTTGTGAATCGGAGGCAACTGCCGATAAACGAGGTCACTGGCGTCCGTTCTCGCTGGAGACTTTTAATTACGCATTTCAATTCTGGCCATTGGTTTAACTCTGAACCACACAGCTGCGTACAAACTGATGCTGTTCTCAAACCACCTCAACTTTCAGAGCCAGGAACCAAAAAATATGTTAAATAAGATGACTCTAATCAAAAAGGAGTGCATTCATTTCAATTATGTGCTGAGAAGCGACAGCACATCAACATTTTAATGGTGGAGAGAGAGAGAGAGAGAGAGAGAGAGAGAGAGAGAGAGAGAGAGAGAGAGAGAGAGAGAGAGAGAGAGAGAGAGAGTCCAAAAATCGTAATAAGCCTGACGCTCAGACAAATAACGAAAATTAACAACCAAATGTATCTCTAATGCACTTCCTGTGATGGAGCTGATGCATATCCAGCAGGAAATCGATCAACAGCAGCGTGATAGATAATTCAAAACCAAAAGACATTGACCTGCATATGAACATCGGCCATGCAATTGTATATGATATATGTTTGATGCTTGTCGAGCACGTGCTAACCTCCCTTGACGTTTACGTTTCAATACCAGTATCGGCACGGATCGAGATCGACTACCTTGGTCTTTCGGCGGAACGTCTCGCGGTGGGAGTGCTCGTCGTCGATCTCGGCTGCCTCGTCCTCGTCGCTGACCTCGCCGGTGAGGGGGTCCTCAGTGAGACCTCCGACCCTCTCCTCCAGACCCCCGATCTTCTTGGCCTTCAGCAGAATCTTCCCCTTCAGCTCCTGGTCAAAGAGAAACGGAAAAAAACGTCAATGATGATCCGTTTCTGAATTGTAGGTAATTCCATGTTTCCATATTTTTGCAAAACACTTGAAAACGAAAGTGCATTATTTTTTGAAGAATTTGAACGGAATAGACTTATATTAACGTACAGTGGTCTTTTATTTTATTGTTTGTATTTTGTCGGGTTGTTTTGTCTCATGTCTTTTTATATGTTGTGTTTGCATCTTCCACAGTGCTGTAAAGCACTGAACTTATCTGAACTGAACTGAAATAAAGTTCAAATCAAGAGAGGGTCTTTGTGAGTCTTTGCAGCTATCAGCAACACGTTGGGGCCCTCAGATATGATTCAACACACTTTAAATTCGGCATTTGTTACTGCGGGTTAAATGGGTTCGGCCTAGCTACACTTCTGTTTTTCTGAGCCTTTGCGGTAAGCAAGTACTGTTAACAATACATTTGACAGGGCCTACATTGGCATAATTACGTTAAATGGACTTCAACTAGGGATGGAGAGAGAGAGAGAGAGAGAGAGAGAGAGAGAGAAAGACAGACAGACAGAGAGGGAGAGGGAGGGAGAGAGGGAGGGATGGGGAGAGAGAGAGATAGAGAGAGAGAGAGAGAGAGAGAGACAGAGACAGAGTGAGAGAGGGAGACGGAGAGAGAGAGAGAGGGAGGGATGGGGAGAGAGATACAGAGACAGAAAGAGAGAGAGAGAGAGAGAGAGAGAGAGAGAGAGAGAGAGAGAGAGAGAGAGAGAGACAGAGACAGAGACAGAGACAGAGAGAGAGACAGACACAGAGAGAGAGAGGGATTGAGAGAGCCCTGCCCCCCCTAAGTTATCCTAACGGTCATCTAAACCTAATAGGTCTTAACGAACCCAATCAAGATAATAAAGTGAGCGCGGTGTAATCGGGCTGTTCATATTCCTTGGCGTCTGCGTCGGTGAGGCGATAGTGGCTCCATTAATAATTCAGCGCGGCCGTGCCTCCGCATGTCGGGGCCGATCAGATGACTAAGGGGGGGAGGGGGAGTTAGGGTGCTGGAGGGTGTTAGGGTGCTGGAGGGAGGCGGTGTCGTAGCAGCAACCGTCCCACAGGGAGAAAGTGAGTCTGTTCTCTGGGTCACGACACAGGGAGAGAGGGAGGGAGGGAGAGAGAGAGGGAGAGAGAGGGAGGGAGAGAGAGAGCGAGAGAGAGCTGCTCCCTGCTGACTAGGGTGGACCGGGTTGTGGCTTAGATGCTGCGTTGAGTTACTCACCAGCTTCCGCAGAAGACTCAAGACTCACCTGTTCAGAGTTCACCTAGACTCTGTATAGCCTCCCCCTCCCACCTTTCTACTTATTGTATGTTTGTACGTCCTGGCACTTAATGTACGCATTGTATGTCATACTTATTAATCCTGGTTGTGTAATATCTTATCCTAGCTATCTCTGTTGTATACTGGGAATGGGTTAACCTAGTGATTGTGAGTGCTTGGCACTTCTATGAGCATCCATACTGTACCGACAGAGATATATTGCTTGGATCGAACTAGCAACCTTCAGGGAGCAGTCAGGAGGAGGTGCCTTGCTCAGGGACACCTCAACACTAAGCTAGGAGGAGCCGGGGATCGAACTAGCAGCCTTCCATCTTTCAGCTGGGAGTCAAGTACCCTTACCACTAGAGTTACCCCCCACCCTTCAAATTCAGTATAGTAAGTCAAAAAATGTAACCCTATTAATAAATCAGTCACATAGCAAAGTCGAGTACCGTATTTTCCGGACTATACGTCGCTCCCGAGTATTAGTCGCATCAGTCAAAAGATGCTCCATGACGAGGAAAAAAACATATATACGTCGCATCGGTGTATAAGTCGCATTTATTTTTAAACATTTAAACAAGAACGTTTAGTCTGGAGAGACTGAATAAAATTGCAATAGCAATAGGCCTATAGGTGTGTCGGTCCCACTCGTAGTTCTGAGAGTATACCGAATTCAGTGACACCGGGATTCCACCGGACGCGTATGCGCCGCGGTCCTAAACCTGAGCGCACGATCGGGAGGTGGAAGTTGCGCTTTAGACACAAGTCCAGCGGAGGGCTCCAGTTTTCGCCGGCCAAGTCATGCGCTGTGATATGTGTGACAGCTATGTTGCACAACATTGCAGCTAAGGCTGGGGTAGCTTTGGTTGAACCGGAGGACATTGAGGACGATGACGACGAGAATATAATTTATTCGGTGGTGCAGTAGGCTTGCAGCGTTCAGTTGTAGGCCTAATGAATGACGGTGCCATCTTGCGGCCGAAGATTATGTACGCACAATTTTGGCATATAAGTCGCTTCGAAATATAAGTCGCAGGGCAAGCCGAACTACAAAAAAACCGCGACTTATAGTCCGGAAAATACGGTACTTCCATTCAAAGATATCTTTCGGGTCTGCAGATCGAACCAGCAAACCTCCCTGTTACAAGTCAACCCGAGCAAGCTCCACCTTCTGGGCCACCTGATGCCGCCACTGCCACTCACCTCGGGGGAGGGGAGCCCCGTCAGGCCCTTTCCCTCCAGGGGGCTCCGCAGCAGGGCGTCCCCCAGGATGTGGTTGAGGTGCTGGGCCATGGTCCTCTGCTGCTCCACGCTGCAGTGGTTCTCTATGGACAGGATCACCGGGTAGTCCGAGGCCTGGGGGAGTAGGGGGGAGGAGGTGGATGCTTTTAATATATCATTTTTTGCAGACGCTTTTATCCAAAGCGACTTGCAACCATTCATTCACCTTCAACGCATGCTGGAGGACGAGTCACGAGCAGACCTGCACAGGGATGATTGCAGTTTGCGTTTCAATTCATTCATGCAGCAGCTGTGTGTAAAACGGTAAATAATGCGTCCACTTCTCCACAGGTTTGCATTGGGGTCGTGGAAGCCATGAAAACCTCTGTGTTACATTTCGGGCGTTTAGCAGACGCTTAGGGGTCGAGTCCACACACAGACAGTGGAGTCGACCCCTCATGGCGACAGACAGCTGGGTCAGGAGCAGCCAAGGGTTAGGCGTCTCGCTCAGGGACACCTCGACCTCGACAGCTAGGCAACCTTCAGTTTATCAGTCAACTGCTCTACTTCCTGAGCTAGCGGTGGAAGGTGGATGTTGTCATTGGAGCATGGTGGAACGGAGGATAGCGGGGGAGGAAGGGAGGGAGGGAGGGAGGGAGGGAGGGAGGGAGGGAGGGAATTGAACACTCCCGCCCATTATCACAGCGGGGGGTAAGGTAATACCCTTAATTGAGGGGCCGAGGCCGGGGCCGAAGCGCTGGGGTTGCAGGTAAACACGAGTTCTTCATGGGCCGGGATATTGGTCTGAAGACGGAAAAATATCCCGGCCCCTGGCGACCTGGGATTTACCTGGTGGGAACCTGGATGTGGCAAGGGCCCCTGAGTGCCTTTTTCCTGGCTGGCACTGCAGGCTATTCATACACTATTGACAACATGGGGCCATTGTCCCTCTACTTGAATTTATATTACTATATTTATATTTATTTATATTTATATTTATATTTACTGCACTTATTGTAACTCTATGCTGCTCTGATAATTCTCTGATAATTCATGTACAAACTGCACTTTACTGCTCCTTTGCACTTCCGGTTGGTCTCAAAACCTCATTTCGTTGTACTCATACTCGTTGCACAATGACAATAAAGTGAATCCAATCCAATTCAATCCAATCCAATTGATACAATAATGAATTAATGGGGACCAACGATTCACTATTGATAACATGGGGCATTGATACACAATTGACAACGTGGGTCTATTGATAAGCCATTGACAGGTTCCAGGCAGGATGGCCGCTGGGCCGAGCCTAGGCTAGCAGAGATGCTATCGATAGCATAGATGCCGTTGTTTGCCCTCATTAATACACCATGCAGCACGAGGTGGGGTTTGTTGCTACGTGCCAGCTGAGCACAATGAGAGCGGGGAGGCAATGGTCATTCGTGACCGGCACTGAAGGAGTGCGACGGGGAGGTTGTACAGTACTGTACAGTAAGGACGGAAGGAACCCCTTCTCTTCTCTAGTGTCCTGCCTTTTTCTGCCTGAAGCAAAATATGAATTGCAACCCCTCCGGTGTAGTAGAAATGAGTCCAGCCGGGGGCTTGACAGTGACCCTGAAAGTCTAATTGATTGGGGTTCAACTTTGCTTAAAACCGGACGGTGGGAGGAGGAAGGCGGGGCCTACCTTGAAGGCGTACTTGTCCACGGCCTGGACCACGTCCCTGAAGAGGATCTTGGAGGTGAAGGTGTGGCCATGGTACACGATGGGCTCTCCGTTTGGCCCGTCCCAGCAGTCCACCTCCACGCAGCGGCAGCCCCGCGTCAGGGCCCTGGGGGAGGACATGGTTCTTAAGCCCCGCCCACCCACCCCTCACATCATAGGGCCATTGATACGCTACGCTCCCTCCCTCCCTCCCTCCCTCCCTCCCTCACTCATTCCCTTCATTCCTTCCTTCCTTCCTTCCTTCCTTCCTTCCTTCCTTCCTTCCTTCCTTCCTTCCTTCCTTCCCTCACTCACTCACTCACTCACTCACTCACTCACTCACTCACTCACTCACTCACTCACTCACTCACTCACTCACTCACTCACTCACTCACTCACTCACTCCCTCCCACACCCATTTCCTCGATCCCTCTTTCCCTCACTGACTCATTCCCTAACTCAATCACTCCCTCCCTCCCTCCCTCCCACCCTCCCTGCCTCACTCCCACACCCCCTTACTCCCTCACTCATGTTCCGTAGCAGGTAGGAAGCCAAGGTAACACATCGTGTCTGTGTTGTGAAAGTGAAAGTGAAAGCGTCAGTGAAAGTGCTCAGTGAAACTGAAACTGAATGTGATACTAAAAGTTAGAGTGAAAGTGAAAGTGTTGGGAGTGTTGATCTGATGGAGGCACCTGATGTAGCCCTCCACGCTACTCTGGCCCCGGAGCTGGTCCTCCATCAGGTAGGTGTTGTGCGAGGAGGAGATGAAGTAATGGCAGAGCGGCTGGTCCAGGTCCTGGAAGAGACCGCGCCACCGGGGGTCCTGGATGGAGCCCTCCGCCGAGCCCAGGTACATCAGGAAGCCGTCAAAGGTCATGGCGTTGAGCTGCTTGGCTGAGAGACGTGGAGAGATTAGATCATTGTGAGTTGGGTGTCTGAATGATGGCAGGTAAGGGAAGGCCAGAGGGGCTTTTGCATTTTTTGGGTGATGATTTGAAAATACAGAATTTTTCGTTGTTGATTTCCATTTTTTTATTTTTTACATTTTTTTTGCATTTCTTTTCTTTATGATAGAGTGAGATAGGCAAGAAATATGGGCGATAGACTTGCAGCAAATGACAACTGGCAGGAATCGAACCCAGGTCACTGCGGTAAGGACTGAGCCTTTGGTACGCGCTCTACGCGGATCCATTTGTATCCATTGATATAAAAGGTTCTCAAAAATTCCGAGAGACGCAATTTTGTAATTTGGCTTGTGGTTTTCGATTGATGATTTAAGATAAGGGACAGGGAGCATTCTTGATTAGCTCTTCAGTTTTCAATAGTAACATCTTTACCCCCGTGTCTTTTGAAGCTAGACATATAGCAACCCGAGTTATGTTCAGAAATTTGTGCTCAAGATAAATCTTCTATAATCTTGCTTAGTGTTCTGAACAAAACCCGATTTCAGTTCAACTCTGCAGTTGTCCACCTTTTATTTTTTTCATATAGATTTTTTATTTTTTTTTCCAAAAATTTTTTAAGCATGAAAAAAGTAGAACATATATAAAATAAAAACAACTTTTTCGTGTTTTGCACGATTTTCCCGATGTTCCTTCACCTGCGTCCGAGGGCTCGTACGTCTCTATGATCCGCGCGGCGTGGCCCGCGGCATCCTCCGCCTCCAGCTGCTCCTCGCGCAGGAAGTCCTCCAGGTCCGCCGCCGACAGCTTCTGGCCGTCGCCCGAGAAATCCTGGAAGACGCGCATCACGTCGTCGCGCTTGGTCAGCATCTTGTAGAAGAGCACAAACTCCTCGTCCAAGAGCGTGCCCGTCTGGGACCGGTCCGCCATCTGGGGGCCGAGAGGGGGGAGAAGACAGTCATGAAGCTAACACTTAAACCAGCTTAGCTTTGAAAACTTTAAATTCATTGCCAGCAATAATTGTTCCTACATGTTAATTTTGTGCATTTGACTAAATTAAGAACTTGAACTTGTTGTCATCAATCCAGTAGATCGAATGGGGGGGGTTGGAGATAAACACAATTTCTAAAGTATGTCTAGCACACCTTTTGAACTTGACGACAAAGTTAACTTTGACTTTGACTGTGGTTCCTCATCACCGTGAAGAGGCTGTGGCTGTGCTGCTCGTTCAGCCATTCATACACACATTAACCCATTCATACACCCATTCACCCATTCACCCACACTGACTGTGGTCCCCCACCGTGAAGAGGCTGTGGCAGTTCTGCTCGTTTACCATTCACACACATTCACCCATTCACACACACACTGGCTGTGTTCCCTCACGGTGAAAAGGCTGTGGCTGTGGTGCTCGTTCATGCATTCACACACATTCACCCATTCATACACTCTTTTACTCATTCATACACACATTCACCCATTCATACACCCATTCATACACACATTCACCCATTCGTACACCCATTCACCCATTCACCGACCCACTGACTGACTCCTCCTCACCGTGAACAGGCTGTGGCAGTGCTGCTCGTTCATGTCCACGTTCATCATCCTCAGCAGGTCCTGGGTCTCCTTGAAGTTCATGCGTCCATCCTTGTTCTTGTCTGCCTTCTTGAACCAGTCCCCGATCCACCTGCGGGCCGCGGTTAAGGAGAGCGGGGGGAGTGGATGCTTGAATGGGTGAATGAATGGGTGAATGGGTGGGTGAATGGGTGAATGAATGTGTGAATGGGTGGGTGAATGGGTGTGTGAATGGTTGAATGTATTCGTTAATGGGTGGATGTGTGATTGGGTAAATTAATTAACTGATTAGTAAACCAGTATCCTACTGGTTTTCACTGGTAAAGGATACTGGTCCAGCCTCTCCCGCTCCCCCATGCTCTCCAGGCTCTCCATGAGCTTCCTGGTGCCACGCACCCAGGACCGCGCCTCGTCCGCCGAGTCCGCCACCAGGTCCAGGTTACCGCGGCGACCCCGGAACACCAGCGTGAAGCAGCGGTCGGGGGGGAACTCGTCGGCCAGGCTCAGCAGCACCTCCGACTGGTGGCCTTCGCGGACCCCCTCCAGGTCTCCCACCGAGACTGACCAGGGGGGAGGGCAACGGTTAGAGCACTGCAGTATAATTATTAATATTACTTGGTTATTAAGTAATATTAATTATTAAGTAATTACTTTTAACTTTTTTAACTGGGGGGGTCAACGGTCATCCCCGTTCAGACACATATTCACCCTTTCATACACCCGTTAATTCACCCATTCATAAACACGTTCACCCATTGATAGACACATTCACACACCCATTCACACACCCATTCACACAGTATCCTACTGGTTTTCATGTTGTGAAGGATACTGATCCAGCCTCTCCTGCTCCCCCCCCCAGTGTGTGAAGGATACTGGTTAGTAAACCAGTATCGTACTGGTTTTCAGTGTGTGAAGGATACTGGTCCTCCCCCCTCCCCACCCCAGTGTGTGAACGATACTGGTTATAAACCAGTACCAGTGACTAAAGGATACTGGTCATTTAGTCACTGGTCCTTGAGACATCTCCAATTCACTCAGAGAAAGAGATGTCTGGTCCCAGCAGCCTCACCTGGTCTGAGCCTAATTGGACTCTGGGGCCGGGGGATGCTGCACACCTGTTGCTTGTAACCAATCAGTGTGCAAGCCACTTACAATACGTCCATTTATCAGAGGAAAGCGAAATGACGAAATTACAATATATCTCTGGCGGTACAGTAAGGATGTTCATAGAACATGTCTCTCTCTCTCTCTCTCTCTCTCTCTCTCTCTCTCTCTCTCTCTCTCTCTCTCTCTCTCTCTCTCTCTCTCTCTCTCTCTCTCTCTTTCTCTCTCTCCCCCTCCCCCTCCTCCCCTTCCAGGTGAAGACTGTGGTGAAGACGGTACACACATTAACACATTCATACACATTCATAAAAATACATTGTACGTCATACATTCTATGCTTCCGTCTTGGCCAGGGCTTTCTTGAAAAATAGATTTTTATCTCAATGAGACGTTAAATAAATGTTAAATTAAATTTTAAAATAATATATCCGGCAGCACTTTTGAGTTGAGTTCTATAAAAAGGAAACATCCATAAGTTACCAAGCAGAAGAATATATGTAATTTAAAAAAAATACATATATATATAGATAATAAATAATAATAAGTTACCAAGATTGAAAATAAATAAATAACAATAATAATAATAAATATAAAGAATTATATATATTGAGATAGAGGTATAGATATATAAATAGGTTTCCGAGATTGATACCCAAACGAATCCCATTTGCCTTTAGCTCCCTTCTGAAGATGGTTATGCTGTTCCCCACTCACACGTGGAGTGCGGCTTGCCGGCCTTCTTGGACTTGTACCAGATGGTCATGCAGTCCTCCTGCAGCTTGAAGTACCGCTGCTTCTTCCAGGTGCGCGACTTGACCTTCCTCATCACCGTGCCAACCAGCATGGAGCCCAGGTTGTCGTCCCCCTGAATGCCTGGCCGGAGATACACACATGTTTTGGGAGTCATCCAGTAGATGTTTTTGTTTAGATACATCGATGTTTGTGTTTTAACACATCCAAAGTTCTCTGTCTAGATGTCTGCGTTTGATACATAGATGTATGTGTTTGATACATATATGTCTGTGTTTAGATACATACTGTTTATATATATGTCTTTGCTTGGATACACAGATGTTTAGATACTGTACATAGATCTCTGTGTTTAGATACATACACACATGTATGTGTGTAGATACATCCACAGATGTCTGTGTATGACACCTACACATGTCTGTGTTTGATGCATATGTCTGTGTTAAGATAAATATATGTTTTTGTTTTGATACACAGATGTCTGGGTTAGATACATAGACAGATTACTGTGTTTTAGATACATTCATAGATGTCTGTATTTAGATACATACAAAGATCTTTGTCTATATAGAGATGTCTGTGTTTAGATACATCGACAGATGTCTGTGTATGCATAAATCAATGTCTGTGTTTAGATACAAAGATGTTTATGTTCAGATACATTCAGAGATGTCTGCATGTAGATACATACAGAGATATTTTCCATTTTAGCTGCACAGTCACGTCGACGCAAAGATGTCAATACACAATTGTGTGGACAGACAGACAGACAGACAGACAGACAGACAGACAGACAGACAGACAGACAGACAGACAGACAGACAGACAGACAGACAGACAGACAGACAGACAGACAGACAGACAGTCAGACAGAGGGAATTACAGACAGCAGGGTAATTGGAAGGCAGACAGACCAACAGACAGACAGACTTAGGGACAGACATACAGAAGGGCAATAGGAAGGCAGAGGGGGTGCCTGGTGGTGGCTCATCACAACTTAGTTTTCAGGGGGATTAATATTAATGTGATTAATATGAACCCCCCACGGAGAGAGGAGCAGTGGGTAGTCGACTTACGGAGGCTGCTGCCAGTGAAAGCCATCGGTATCGCCTCAGGCACTTTCCATCTGCCAAGAATTAAATTATTAGATTTTATTAGAATTATTATATTTTTTTTGCCCCAACGTCATTTACATTCAGGGCATTTAGCAGATGCTATTATCCTAAGAGACTTACAATAAGTACATTTGTCAGAAGAAAGAGAAGCAACAATATATCTCGGTCGGTACAGTAAGGATGTTCATAGAACCAAGGGCCAAGCACTAACAATCACTAGGTTAACCCATTAGCCGTATACAACAAAGACAGCTAGGATAAGATGCTACACAACTAAGTACTAGAACTAAATATTACGCACAATAAGTGCGTACATTAAGTGCCAGGATGTACAGCTTACAATAGGTAGGAGGGATGGAAGCGGGTGGCTATGCAAATTGAAAATTTGCTGTTTTGTAATCTGACTGAATGCAGCCCTACAAAGCTATCTCTCTCTCTCTCTCTCTCTCTTTCTCTCTCCCTCTCTCTCTCACTCTGTCTCTCTCCCTCCCTCGCCTCTTTTCTCCCTCTCTCTCATTCCATCTCTCTCTCATTCCGTCTCTCTCTCTCTTCCTATCTCTTCCTCCCCTCCTCCCTCCCTCCACCCTCTCTCTCCCTCTTAAAGGGGGACAGTAGCTCAGGAGGTAGAGTTGGTTGGCTGGTACCCTGAAGGTTGCTAGTTAGATCCCCGGCTCCTCCTAGCTGAGTGTCGAGGTGTCCCTGAGCGAGACGCCTCACCCTGACTGCTTCGGACCAGCTGGCTGTCGCCCTAAGGGGTCGACTTCGCCGTCGTGTGTCAATGTGTGTGTGAACCGTTGTGAGTCTCTTCGGATAAAAGCATCATGGCTTCCATAACCGCGAAGCAAACCAGTGGAGAAGTTGACACAGTATTTCCCCTTTTACACAAAGGGGTTATATGAATGAATTGAAATGCAAACTGCTATTATCCCTGAAGGGGGAGTCGTGGCTTTTCCTCCAGCATGCAGGGCGACAGCTGGTCAGGAGCAGTCAGGGTGAGGCGTCTCGCTCAGGGACACCTCGAAACTCCGCTAGGAGGAGCCGGGGATCCAACCAGCAACCTTCAGGTTACCAGTCGACCCGCTCTACCTGCTGAGCTGTGGAGAGGTGGCCGCTCAACTCCAACAATTTTGACAAAGTATTTCCCCTTTTACACATCGGAGTGTTTATAGATTAATTGAAAGACGAACTGTAGTTCTCCCTGCGCAGGCGGGCTTGTGGCTGTTCCTCCAGCCTGTGTTGAAGGTCTCACTCCAGAGACACTCCCTGCGGCCTCCCTCTATACTCAGCTTACCCCCGTACACTTGGACGTTTGTTAAGCTCATGTGACACGTGACTTGGCAGACTTTTAGCGGACTCACTTTTAACAGCACCGGGTATTTATTACATTTTTTACTAACTTTTATTCAGAAGTGAACTTACTTCTGACTAACTGAACTTTTTTTTGACAAACTTTAAACAGAACTAACATTATGTATTTTTACTAACTTTTAGCAGAACTGACATTATTTTACTTTTATCATGACGACTGTCCCTCCAGCCCAGCGGAAAATTCTAGAACTCATAAGAGCTTTAAAGATGCCAAATGAGGCGGCACAGAGAACACAACACAAAGTTGTGGTTGCTCTAAATTCCTCCTAACCATACAGATTTTTGCTCCGAATGTGAAATCGGTTCCCAGTTCCCACACACACAACCCAGCCACACATAGATAGACAGCCAGACAGACAATCCACTCCACACACGCACACAGAATCTTTCTCACACACACACACACACACACACACACACACACACACACACACACACACACACACACACACACACACACACACACACACACACACACACACACACACACACACACACACACACACACACACACACACACACACACACACACACGCGCCCCAGAACACCGTGTTCTCTGTGTCAGTTTGCAGCGGCCAGTGCGTGATTTTGGAAAAGCAGAAACTGTTGAAATAGGTTGCATTGTTCCGTGTGCGTTCGTTTTTTTCGTGTCGCCTTTTCCTTTTTATTGTCTAACGCGCATTGCTAAGCCAGCTAAACCTCTGCAGCGCTCGGACAGTCCGTCCCGCCATCATCACATTCAGAGAGAGAGAGAGAGAGAGAGAGAGAGAGAGAGAGAGAGAGAGAGAGAGAGAGAGAGAGAGAGAGAGAGAGAGACACATACATACATAAACAGAGGGAGAGAGACAGAGACAGAGAGAGTCACAGAGAGAGAGACACAGAGAGAGAGAGAGACAGAGAAAGAGAAAGAGAGAGACAGAGAGACAGACAGAGAGAGAGACACAGAGAGGGAGACAGATAGAGAGCGACAGAGAAAGACATCATCACATTCTGACCCAGACGGCTAGAATAAGCCACTCGACAACAATTAGGATTACCCCTCCATTATTTCTACTGACTGGTGTGCCTTTTTTGGCATGACACTGGATGTGACCTGGTGAGCAGTAATCTGTGTGTTTGGGTTGGGTTAGGTGGATGAGGGTAAGGCTCAGTTATTGTTCCACGTTGAGGCGACGCAATGACCACGCATACGCTTTGACGCAGTCGTGAACCTGTTGTTGTTCTGCGTAGGGTTTCAGTGAGCGGACCAATCACAGCCCTTGCTGGACGCAAGGAGGGACCGCAAGGAGGGTCCGCAAGGACGCAGTGGGTCCGTAACCCCCATGCGTTGCGTCAACATGGAACCATAATCAGGCCTTTACAGATAACTGATAAATGAGGGGTTTCTTAACTGATGGGAACCATTTACATTCAGGGCGTTTATCAGATGCTTTTATCCAAAGCATACAATACAGCTTACAATAAGTCCATTTGTCAGAAGAAAGAGAAACAACCATATATCTCTGTGGGCACAGTAGAAGGGAGCACAGTTTATAGAACCAAGTGCCATGTACTAACAATCCAGTATACAACAGCAGGGGTGTTTCTTGAAAATGGCGCGTAGTAAGCAATGAGCAACAAAAAATAAATAAAAAAATAATAACAAATAAAAATAATAAAAAATTATTGATGCGCACTGCGCATCAATTATTTTTGTATTCTTTATTTTGCATGCACATTTTTTCATAATGCTTAACATAAATAAACAAAATACGCCATTTATTATAGCTTTAAATAGCTACCTGACTGTGCTGCTTATCCCCAAACATCTAAAGTTCCATTCAAGTTATTTCAGAGTAAAATTAATACAAATGAGACAGAGTTCATATAAAATATAAATAAATATATAGATATATATGGATCTGACTGGGGATAGGATAGGTTAATACACTTGAGGTGGTAATCAGTGTGG
Source organism: Gadus chalcogrammus (assembly GCF_026213295.1). NCBI lineage: Eukaryota > Metazoa > Chordata > Actinopteri > Gadiformes > Gadidae > Gadus > Gadus chalcogrammus. The sequence continues at coordinate 6,926,893 of NC_079418.1, forward strand.
TTATGTTTTTTAACTGTTTATTCTCTTGCCAGAAGGACTATCTAGAAGGTCTAGGCTACTTTATTTGACCTAAAGAAATTATTCGGGGCTGATTAAATAATATCCGGGGCTTTAGCCCCGAATAAAACAGCCTAGTGACAGCACTGTACAACAAAAATAGCTAGGATAAGATGCTACACAATGCTAAGTACTATAACTAAGTATGACACACTCTAAGTGCGTACATTAAGTGCCAGGAGGTACTGTAACGCACAGTAAGTAGGAGGGGTGGTCTGGGGGCCTACCCTATTGGAGGTTGTGAGCAATGATATGGACGTTTGAGAGGAATACATACTGTAGCTATTATTTACTGGGTATCGATTATAGTTTTTCTGGGTACGGTATGAGCATAACACGTAGCAAACATCTGAATGTTTCAGGCAGAATGAGCGGGATGATTTCTGCATCATGTGGTTTTTGATATAAAATTGAATGATATAGAAATCATTCCTCCATCTTCCCTGAAACATCCAGTTGTTAGCTCAGTTGTTATCTCCGTCCGTCCGTCCGTCCGTCCGTCCGTCCGTCCGTCCGTCCCTCTCTCTCTCTCTGTCTCTCTCTCTCTCTCTCTCTCTCTCTCTCTCTCTCTCTCTCTCTCTCTCTCTCACAGACACAATGCCTCCTGCGTAATTCAGACATCCATGACACATGTTCAAACACATGTTTGTACGAATACTTGTTCATTTAAAACATTAAAAAGTGCAGAACATCAGCTGTTGTTATGGTGACCCGCAAAACAGTCAATAGAAAAAATAAAGTGTGTTTACTCAACAATCCCACATGGTAACCTTAGTCTCTCTCTGTCTCTCTCTTTCTCTATACCTCTCTCCATTCCTATAGCATAAAGTTGTTAAATAGCACTTGTATTTAAAATAAGTATTTAGCATTGTGTAGCATCTTATCCTAGTTATCTCTCTGTTTCTCTTTCTCTCTCACTCACTATCTGTCTCTCTGTTTCTCTCTCTCTACCTCTCTCTCTCTACCTATGTGTCTATGCCTCTCTCTCTCTCACCTGTGGAGGAATCATCTCTGACGGTGCTGGTGTTGTCGTCTGAAGTTATTTCTCCGATGGCTTCGCTGAAAGGCAGTGGGGCCAACTGGTGAGAGCAGCGTAGAGTCAGTCCGTCTGCACGGCCAAGCTCACCTGACTCCGCCTCCAGACCACGCCCCCAACCCCCCACCCCACCACAATACAGACAGACAGAGCCTCTCTCCTCCCATTCTCTCCCTTACTCCCTAACATGTCTCACTCCCTCTCTCCCCCCATTCTCTCTCCTCTCTCCCTCTCTTTCTCTCCCCATTATCTCTCTCTCTCTCCCCCTCCCTCCTTCCCTCCTTTGTCCCTCTCTCTCTCTTCCTCTCTCTCCCGCACTCTCCCTCTCTCTCTCTCTCTCTCTCTCTCTCTCTCTCTCTCTCTCTGTGTATCCGTCAGATAGACAGACAGACAGACCGATGAGAGAGAGAAAGAGAGACAGAGACAGAGAAAGAGAGGCATCAATTATCAAGAAGGCCAACCCCCCCCCCACAACTGACACCAAACCGTCACATGGACGCCGGTCGTTCCCCGGGAGACCGGCACCTGGCCCCTGGCCCACGGGACGGAGGGCCCCGGGGACGCACCGTCGCGGCCCGGTCTGGGGGCGCGCCCGACCTCCGGTTACTAAGCAGGAGCGACTCATGAATATTTCAACGGCACGGCATATCAGCGAGACGCGGGAAGACGAAGGCATGGGGGGGGGGGATAGTCATGTAGCCCATATTTTGGACGCGTAACAGCACTTCTCAAACACACACACACACACACACACACACACACACACACACACACACACACACACACACACACACAAAAGGCATTAATAATCAAACGTGCCAGATCAGCTTCATGGCTCACTTTTCGCAGTTGGAGACACAGCTCAAGTGTGTGCGTGTGTGTGTGTGTGGTTGTGGGGGTGTTTGCTGGGGGGTTATTGTTCCCTTTTTTCAAAAGATCAAACCAGAGCCATAGAGTAGAGTTGTGACACTCTCTGACCTCGCCGGCAGGGTGGTCACGTGGTTCATGTAAGCCTGTATAGTTCCAAAACACGCCGCACTGCTGTGTTCTTCAATGGGACTGACAGCAGCGATTGCAATATTGAATGGTAAATATAAATTAAAAAACACATACCCAAGTACTTTTCTGACATATTTGTAAATGTCAGTTTTACATTTGGAGTGGTAGGGTGACAACTACAAGCTACTTATACGTTTTTAAGTTTGAGGGAATGCTTCACGTTCATGTTAGCATGGGTAGCACTACTGACTTTAGTGGCTTAACCTTAACTTTTACCTTACATCTGTTCTGAAATCAAAGACGATTCCAGTTGTTCATTTTTGCGCAACTGGACTATTGGATTTCCTTGATTTTGCTTTATTTCCGATTCACTTACCCGTGGTCAGAGGGCGATTGAGAAAGCAGAGTAGCAACAGTCCATTTAGCATTTAGTTTCCAGGCAACTTCTGATGAGGCAGGAGCTGACCACACAAACATGATACTTTTAAGACTAAGCCATACACAAAGTACCACATATATTAAAGAATAACAAATCATTACGCTTGGATGAATGAAATAGTAGTTTTTTTTATTAAACAATGGGTGAGACAACAAGAATGTATGTGTCTGTATCCAACTTGAAAAACAAGAACAAAGTGAAGGAACAGGGATGAATATTGTAGATATAAGTGTTAACAAGAGAGGAATACGGTGAGGAAAGGAGACAATTAAAAAAGCAATACAAGTAAAAGTTACTCAAGGGAATGTAACAGAGTAATTGTCAATAGTTAGAATCACTCTGCACCTAGCAAGCGATTTAACATAGGTAACAGTTAACAATTGTTAACCAGCTTAACTTGATATATTGACATCTATTAGTCAGTCATCTTTTAGCTAAACAACATGCAACAGCATTACTCAACTTACACGGTTTGTTTGGAGAAAACAAGGTAAAGTTTGGTTAGCTGAACATGCTTGAAACAGATCTGAATCTATTGAAATTACTACACGACAGCGGTGCAGTGTGCCACCTGGCTCCGCCTGCTCATGGTGCGTTCAAAGGCGGCTCGGAAAAACGTGTTTCCACGTGTTAAAAATGAATTGAATGGTTGTAATGGCTGTAAAAAAAAAGTGCGGGGGACGGAGGGCACTATTACGGGAAGTGCGGGGGACATGTCCCCCGCGTACCCTGCGTCCGCTACGCCCATGATCGCAGCCGTCGCCGACGCCACCACCAGCCACCACCACCAACAGCCGTCGCCACCACCAACAGCCGTCGCCAGCACAAGCCGCCACCACTAGCAGCAGAAGGCAACCAATCATAATGATTTTACTCTTGTGTAGGCCTACTATAAGAATGTATTAAAGCAATTCTAATTCTGATTCTGATTCAGTGTAATAGTTGTGTGAACCACACATAATGAACCCCTGAAATATCCAATAAAGACGCTATAATAGGCCTACAGCATCAAAATGTGCTCCCCTCAATATTTAATATGCTGATAATATAAATAAATTGGCGGAACACCGGAATGAATTAAACGATTTCCTTGGTGAAACACATGTGCAGGACCGCACGACGGACACTAGATGGTAATGTCGCCCTCGGTTCAATTATATTCGAGGGCGTCTCTTTATTAGCCTCGTTGTATCTCATGTCAACAAGGTATTTATAAAGTGTTTGTGTATCGTGGGTAACAATAGTGCTTTTAATTGTATTATTATTATCACGTTTTACATTTTTTTTATACATATATATATATTTTTATGTTTTACATTCTATTTCGTATTACTATGATCAATTCGTATGGACGTCTCAGTTTACCGCTGTAACGTTAGATTTTTATGCAAAAAGCAAAACACGATTGACTACATATGTCTATAAAATATTGATACATAGGCTATTGGCCCATATCAAATTAGGTTTGACTATCGCAATAATTTGTATAATGGTCGATAATATCTTGTATTTTTAATCTGTATAATTAAACTGAATTCAACTTACTTCACCATAATGCATAATTACACTATCATAAGTTACTATAATAAACAAGTCTTCCTCGGCCTAATATAACTCTGTTCGTATTGGTTGATCTCACACCCGTCGAAGATTTATTTGCGACTTAAATCGGGACTCTCTAAATCGACGCCACTTCGACCTGGGCGGGACTTTACGTCCTACGTCACTCGCTATGGGTTTGCATGTGTGCGCATAGCGCACACATGCGCTATGCGCATTGGGACACAGCCTATGCGCTAGGGACACAGCCTATGCGCATTGGGACACAGCCTATGCGCTAGGCTGTGTCCCAATTCATAGGACGCATCCTTCGTAGACCGCGTCCTTCGAAGGATGCGGCCTTCGTAGACCGTGAAGGACACTCCGAAGGCCGAAGAATTGGGACGGTCTAGCCTACGGAGCATTTCTGGTTTACGTAACAAACCGTTACCGCCCTTTCACTTGCGTGACCACGCTGCTCCTGTCACCTAGCAACCCTGACAGCTGAACTCATAGACATCATATATAACCCTATATGATGTCTATGGCTGAACTGACCCGTTAGTAAACAGAAGTTAAACCGGGCAGCACGAAAAAAAGAAACCAACAAAAATTATTATTGATCATTATGTTTTTGAAAGTCACAGGATATATTAAGCTAGCGTGAGTGAGCGCTGATGCACGGAGCTGAGTGGAGAGTGATATCCCGGATTGTGTGTGACGCCCGTGTTGTTTTGTCTCCTTTTGGAAAGAATAAACCTCCAGTACTCGACTCCTGTGTGTGCCTCACTCAAAGATACAAGACACAACGCAGAAAGACATCGGTTACAAATGGTGTAACCAAATGGTGTAACCGCTGCGCGTCGGGGCCGGACAACGCCCCTTAACAGTGGTATAATGAGCACATACCACAGCCTGGCGTGATCTATTGCTTAAAGGCCCACTATGCAACTTCGGGAATTTCTTCGCTGTTTTCTTGGTTTTGGCACGCACATTTCTCTACACAGCGCCCCCTACAGCTTCGTAGTAGATATTTCACAACACTGTCGTAACAACTCGTTGACGACCCTTCCCCATGCACTTCTACGCGAGCCATGTGCATTTGTTTTCAAAGAAGCCGGCGAATGCGTGGAGCCATGTCCGAAGTAAATGTTCATAAAGTGTAGGCAAGGTTATACATTTTTAAAATGGTGTATTTGTATTGCAATAAACATAAATCAGCGTGGAGCTTGACCCGACTTCACTGGCAGAGAGTAGTGACCCTTGCACAGAAGCATACGGCCGACATCTTTCTTTATTCTGGGTGGAAATAGTAACATAGTTACGCCATTAAATGCGTTTATGGAAACATTTTTAGCGAGAAATTTGCATTTTACTTTCATAATGTTCGCTCGGTGAATGTGAAGGATGTTTGGTTTGATAGTTATGACGAAGAGTGAACGCTCCGTTCACTTGCATGGACAGAGTCTCTGGTTGCTAAGCAACCTCAACGTCTTTGCGGACTATTTCTCTGCTGATCAACACTACGAATGCTGGAAACACACCATGTGAAGTTATTTAACCCGATTATCGTTATTTATGAGTCCTTAGCCCAAGTGAAGGAGTTCAAGTACCTCAGGGTCTTGTTCGCGAGTGAGGGTACTATGGAGCGTGAGATTGGCCGGAGAATCGGATCAGCGGGGGCGGTATTGCGTTCGCTTTACCGCACCGTTGTTACGAAAAGAGAGCTGAGCCGCAAGGCAAAGCTCTCGTTCTACCGGTCGATCTTCGTTCCTATCCTCACCTATGGTCATGAGGGTTGGGTGATGGCCGAAAGGACGAGATCGCGGGTACAAGCGGCCGAGATGAGTTTTCTCAGAAGGGTGGCTGGCGTCTCGCAATAGGGTGAGAAGCTCAGTCATCCGTGAGGAACTCGGATTAGAGCCGCTGCTCCTTTACTTAGAAATGAGTCAGCTGAGGTGGTTCGGGCATCTGGCAAGGATGCCCACTGGGCGCCTCGATTGGGAGGTGTTTCAGGCACGTCCAGTGGGGAGGAGACCTCGGGGAAGACCCAGGACTAGGTGGAGAGATTATATCTCAACACTGGCCTGGGAATGCCTCGGGATCCCCCCGTCAGAGCTGGTCAATGTGGCCCGGGAAAGGGAAGTCTGGAGCCCCCTGCTTGAGCTGCTCCCCCCGCGACCCGACCCCGGAAAAACGGATGACGATGAGATGAGATCGTTATTTATATCCGAGATTATTTAATCTAACCCGATCTAAACTCTATCACGCACCCAAACACGGCGGCGTTTGGGTTTACTACCTCGGACTCTAGCGCAGCCACAGGCGCGTTGAACCATTTTTGTGACACACAATGATCAAGCGTCAGGTTAGGCGCGTTACTCGCGTTATCCAACGCGAGTAACGCGGTTGGTGTGGCCGTACCATTAGTCGATTGATCCATGATGAATGCAACAATTGCCTCGCAACTGGCTGTTTATATCTAGCCGGTGCCATGTTTGGGTGTGTGTCTGTGCCGTAAAGCATTTTCGAAACTACAATCTGACTACATTTTCGAGGATACTTCCGCCGCGTCACATCCGGGTGCGCTCGGTCCGAACACATCAAGTTGCATATGCGCTTTTTCACTGTAGAGGCCACATGGGAAAATGACACACCCACCAATCGACCCAGAAATGGATGCAGAACCATCAGCATAACTCTCAACCTGCATACTTAATGTAATTTTGGCTAAAAAAGTTACATAGTGGGCCTTTAAGTATATAGTAGTTTTATAATAATTGTTGTAAATAGTCACATGAATGTTTGTTGTAAATAGTTTTATTGTTATATATATACTTATATATGTTTTATAAGTTATATACGAATACATTAGTCAATACAAAAAAGTTAGTAAGGGTTTTAATAGTTAATCAAAAAAGTTAGTTAAATAGTTAGTTAAATAAGTTAGTTTCAATAAATATGTAAATAATAATAAACAATGTGTTAAATATTACAGAACATAAGTTATTTGTCCACCAAACGCTCCAAAATTGAGAAAAACCTATCCATTCTTTCCCTGCTTTCCTGGGCTTTTCTCTCCTCTGCCTCCCTTTGTAGCCTCATGTCCTCTTTTATTAACTGGAAAATTTACATTTTACATTTACATTTAGGGCATTTAGCAGACGCTTTTATCCAAAGCGACTTACAATAAGTACATTTGTCATAAGAAGTGCATCAATATATCGCTGTCGGTACAGAAAGGATGTTCATAGAAGTGCAAGTACCACAATCGCAAGGCTAACCCATTCCCCGTGTTACAGCCATGATAGCAGCTACTGCAGTTGCTACACAGTTAAGTACTATAATACAATACAATACAATACAACACAGTGTACAATGGTGGCCAGAAGGGGGAGGGTGGCTATGCAGTCGAGGTGGACTCTGAACAGGTGAATCTTGAGTCCTTTTCGGAAGATAGTGAGCGACTCTGGAACATGTCTTCCTCTCTGTCCCTCTTTCTGGACCTTGGCCCTCGCTGTCTTTCCTCCTCCTGATCCTTGTCCTCCACCCCCTGATTCACCACTGCTGTACTTGGCCCTGGTGTGTTCTCAGGGATGGAGGCAAGTAGGACAGGGGGGTTGGTGGAATGCCTCTGTCCCAATCCAATACCTTATCCATGGGGACAAACCAGGGCCAAGTGGCAGCAGTGGGTTTCCCACCTACCCCCTCTCCTGACCCTGGATACTTGTAGCCGAGCTAAATTTAATTTGATTTTGTTTTATTTTTTTATCATTGTTCATACCTTTTTTATTGTGAACTCCACCAAATATTGGTTCCTAAGTAAGTTGATTTCGTTGTTCCGTATGGCATGCCTTTTGTTTCCCTGGGGAGTGGTTTGGCGTTGCACCTGTGTGTCTAGCGGTAGCTGTGTTCGAAATCGTTCCCTATCATGGATGTAGTGCACTAAATAGGGTGCACGCCATTTTGTAGGGTGTTCGAATTCTCAGTGGTCCACTATATAGGGCACTATATAGTGGACTTAAAATGGGGTACATACGATGTTCCCTACACGTTACTCCCGTATACCACAATGCAATGCGGTTATATTTTTCCAGGGGAGAAGAAGAAGCCGAATGACCGCGAAAACGAATACATTTAATGATGGAGTCTGCGGCTTTCGTTTAGAAATGTCAACATTTTATTTGGGATTTGACATAGAATATTTAACATTAAAAATTAATTAAACAAGGAAATGTAACATTCAACATCAATACAACCTCCAGCTTTCGTCGTGAGTGCCAGCTGTTTACATGATGTGGGCGCATCTGTCTGCGTCACACAAATACCCGGCGCATTTACTGACGCAAATGACGTTTAGAAATGTTCAGCGTAGTGTCCGAATTCTCGTTCCCTATTCCCTATATAGTGCACTATATCATGTGTACACTATATAGGGAATAGGGAACGAGTGTATAGGGAACGATTTCGAACACAGCTAGTGAGCGCTGATGCACGGAGCTGGTGAGTTCCGTTTGTGTCTCTCTCCGTTAGATTTTTATGTTAACCCCTTGTTTGTTGCCCTTGAACGGCTGTGGTGGTTCACACTGCTTTGCGACGTGCTTTTAGGCACGCGGGAGAAACTCTGGTGCGTAGACAATTTAATTGAACTGTTGGAAGGGTGGATTTTGATTAACTCGTAACCTAGCTTGAGCCGGTGGTAGCTTAGTTTTTTCCCGCCTTGATATTTCAAATGCGGTTGTTTTATCAACCAGATTTTGACGCGCCGCAAATCAAGTTTTGCTGCCCGTTTTCTCGGTAGCAAATGCTGCGGCAGCAAAGCAGTAACGCGTCTCTACATTCACTTTGAATGGGATCACGACGCGCGTCAACTTTTTGCATCTTTTGGTGTGAACGCAGGGTTATGTGTCTTTGTTTATGGTAAAATATGTAAAATGAGTGTGAGGAAAATGACAATTCTCTATTATATTTTATTTCCTTTATTAGTGTATATATTTAATATACTGTCTTTTTATTTAATTAATTTATTTGAGATCATTTTATGCTTTGTTTACATTTTTATAATTTATTCCCTACATGTATTCATTGAAAGTCACAGGATATATTAAGATAGAGTCAGTGAGCGCTGATGCACGGAGCTGAGTGGAGAGTGATATCCCGGATTGTGTGTGACGCCCGTGTTGTTTTGTCTCCTTTTGAAAGAATAAACCTCCAGTACTCGACTCCTGTGTGTGCCTCACTCAAAGATACAAGACACAACGCAGAAAGAAATCGGTTACCTACTTGCAATCCTAAGGCAGAGGAAATCAATCATGGCAGTTAACAACAAGAGCAGTATCAAAACAAATTTCAGCAAAAGTTTTTCTCGTTACAAGATACAATTATTTTAGTGGAAAAAAATTGTCATACACATACACAGGGTTTGGGAGATGGGGGCGGGCCAGGGTTTGTTGTGCGTTGCTGTGGTCATTTTTATATTGCCAAACATGCTCGCTAGTGCACCTGTCATAGCTATACTGCTGTGTGTCTCGCTGACAGGGGCGTCGCCGTCAACCTTGGCTTTTCCACGGAAAAGGTCGGTTAATTTAGCACATTTGGCTGCGTCTTGCTCTAACATTTTTTTCCTTTTCAACCTCAACTTCTGAGCGCCACCCAATTATTTTGACTCTTCACCACCTTTTTTCCTTTTTGACATTTTCGTATTTCTGTGTAACTTCAGTGAGATCAACGAGAAGTACCGGGTAAGTGACCCGGCCGTGTGTCAGGCTGAGCCAATCAGAAATGACAGACCGCGGAGCAGTCCAAGTTGGGAGGGGCCGTTCGGCTGCTCGCTTTGGCCGCTCGCTTTGCCCCCATACACTGTGGGGGTGCTCCCCCCTCTAAATTGACAGTAATACATCGGCCCCGTTTCACCGTCAGGCAAGAGCTCCGTTTCGCGCTGTAAGTAAGAATATCCGGCAGTAGGCCACCCCAAATCACGGCTTACAACAAAAAAAAATATATAAATTTATAATAATAAAAAAAATCTAAAAGAATTACGGCCGGCCGGCTCGGCCTGAAATCGTCCGGCCGTTCGGGAAATCTCCCGAACCTCCCGATGGCCAGTCCGCCCCTGCCTGTATAGGTCCGGGAACGAAATCCCTGCACGGGTCTGTGCAAACTCAGCTGTTCGATCTGACGATCGGGTGCTGAGTTGGGGATTGCCTAAATCAGAGTCGGCCCATGCCGACCATAGACATCATATAGGCCTAGGTAGACGCCCCCTTCAGCCTTGGACGGCATAAATCGTCGGCGCCAACTTGGTACGGGAGTTATTTCGTCTTCGGAGTGAAGATGCCTACTTCATGCGCCGCTTGGGGCTGCACCACCTTCAGGACGATTCAAACAAGATCGCAAGGAATTACCTTTCACAAGTAAGACTAAACAATTGTTTCTGTTTGTAATTGTAAAATTCAGTCATGTCACGTAGATCATGTGTTATGTTGAGAGCTAAGAGCTGTTGAGACAGCTAAGTTGCCACCAGAATCAGACTATAGCTAGTCAGGCGCGGTCTTTGCATAGAGGCGTTGCTAGGCAACGGCCTTGGGCCCCTCCAACTGTAGGGGCCACTCCTGACTGGGAGCTGCACACTTCCCATAGGCCTACAGCTGGTAATTGGGGCCCTTTGGACAGTAATTCACAGATAAATGTTGATTTTTTTCTTAATTGGTTATTTTTGTAGGTTTAAATTGGAAAGAAGAACAACAGAATAAATTACAAAGAAATACCGATTACGTGCACACCCCCTCTCTTTCGCGTTAAAATGGAATATTCCATCCATGCAGTTGTTGTGACTCGTGAGCAAAGACGTGAACTTAGCAACATTAGCAACATGAAGCGCCACTACCCAAGTGGCGCTACAAAAAGAAAAAAGAAGGAAGAGGCTAAACTAAAAACAGATGCTCTCCCAAAATTAACAAGCTTTTTTAGCGTGACAACACCACCGGACACAAATGTTTTGGTGGAGGGGGAGGGGGGGGAGGAGGTGCCGCCGGGCCCGGCTGTTGATGCAGCAGGAGGAGGAGGAGAGGAGCTAAAAGCATCGTGCACTGATGACAAAGATGACGAAAATGCCGTGGAGGAGGCGGTGAGTAGGCCTACTGCTGCCGTTTCTGATTCTGACCACCCAGAAGAAAGTGATGCTCTAAGTGATGACCCGGGTTTGTGGCCCACAGTAGTCAATGACAGGGAACGGTGCGAATTGGTTAAAAGAGGGCCCGTGCAGCAACAGTCAGAATTCCTAAAAAATGCTCAAACTCTGCCTCCTCTCTCTCATATTTTCACTTTAAGTGTTGTTGTGATTAATAATTATTCTTTATCATTAAGTTCAGTTACAAATGCTCTGTCACACTGCTTTACTTTTTTACATTTATTTATTTTTTGGCATTTAGATATATACATATATTTTATTTAAAGATATGTTTATTGATTGCACATATAAAAAATACAGTTAGCACTGAAAGCTTCAATTTCCTTTTAAAACTATTTTTGTTGAATAAATATTTTGCATTTTGACATACGATGGTGTGATATCTGAAAACGTATTTCTCGCATATGAATGTTGAGGGCCCCACTAGCTAAATTCGCCTTGAGCCCCCAAATTGCTAAGTCCGCCACTGTAGCTAGTCTAACGTGAAATGGACATGGTGAGCAAAGCCTTATTCTATCGTTCGTCAACAGGAGATAATATTGTCAAGAAATATAGGATATACAGTATATATATATATATAATCCACCACTTGCTTGTGAGTAATTACAATGTATGTATAATGTAATTATATAGCATTTATGGTCGCGACGGAAAGCTGCGTTTCAGGCTGAGCGACTGGCCTTAATTTCTCTCTGTGATGTATTTAAAAAAGAGACTAGATTAAAACAAAAAAAGGCTCAAAACATGCCACTGTATATGTAATGGTTCTACAATATATGAAGGTGTCACGTAATGAATGAAACTACGGAAAAAATGTCACATACTCTACATCAGGGATGGGCAACTTTCATGATAAAGAGGGCCACATTTTTTATCATAACCATCGGAGGGCTACATGACTGCACACTTCAACTAAACGTGAGCTGAGAGAAGCTACATAATTTTGAATTTGGTAGATGATTTCCTGTATTCTGGTGCATTTTGGCGATGGCCACTACCTAAAAAATCGTCCAGAATCATAACCTATGTACGGTATGTTAATTGAACCGACATACATTAATTTCATGTTTTCCATGCTCAAACAGCCACATGAATGGTCAGTATTTTTGTCAGTGCAAAGGGCTCACATACATCATCATTCAATGAAGTAAAAAAACTGGAAAACAGTGGCCCAATATTAAGTGCAACAACTCAATGAACTCAAACCCAACAAGCAGTTGTAGTAGTTGTAGTGGCGACTTAAGTGATATCTATTAATGACTGATATCGCTTCTAAGCAAACTAGACGCATGGGTTTGCCTTTGAATTCTATGAATTCTTCTCATCTTTCTTGAACGAGTTTTCTGTAACTCGATCAATTATTATTATTATTATTATATATATATATATATATATATATATATATATATATATATTTTTTTTTTTTTTATTATGTGCGGGCTGATTGGGCATGCGGGTCGCGGGCCGCATGCCCGCGGGCCGCCAGTTGCCCATCCCTGCTCTACATGCACCTGTGAGATGCACCTGCAGTCAGTCGCCGGCCGAAATTGACGTTTTAAACGTTATTTCTATTTTTTTTTTAAAGATACATCTGTATTATGAATCTGACTGACTGGCTAGCTAACCTTTCTCGCAATTCCCAACGACAGTGGGAAGTGGCTGTGAAAAGGGAAGACTTTTCTGCCAATGAGAGGTCAATGCTCTGTAGCCAGCACTTTCAGCCGGAGGATTTTGACCGGACAGGCCAAAATGTCAGGCTCAGGGATGGAACTAAACCATCTGTGTTCAGTTTCCCAACACATCTCAAAAGAGTAAGTGCATCACTAAGCTTGCTGAAAATGGTTTTATTGTGTGTGTGTGTGTGTGTTCATTTGGAATGATGCTCCTCAAGGGCACATTCAGGACACACAATTTGGCATTGAAAACCACCACTTTGCACTTTTGTCCTTGGTTGTGTCTGTATTTCACAAGATCAGGCTGCACCACATTGCAAAACTGAGCACGCTGCAATTACAGACTGGCAACAGTCGAAAAAAGCTCAGCAAGACAATACTTTTTAAAGGGTTCTAGCCTAGATTCAATTATTATATTATATCATATATTGTGTGAAATTATATATTGTGTCAATTGCACTGCATAGATGTGAAAATGTTATGAGCATGATTGTATATTATGTCAAATTGTACAAATGTACAAATATATATATATATATATATTATATAATATGAATATATACCTATACTTAAAATATATTATATTATATTGTTTCACATATTATATATATAATATATATGTTATTCCATTGCACATTATACTGAGTCATTATATTATATTGTATTATATATATGCTGTTATTTATATTACAGTTCAACTATTGAGATGTGTATGTATATATTGAGATGTGTAGGCCTATATTTTTACTGCTATAGAAATATATAGCTTTTTTTGGTAATGTTGATTTGTGAAATAAATGTGTATTGCCAATTGCACTGTTCAAGGTTTCTTAATGCACATACTTGAAAAGGAACTATTAAACTATGAAAAACACACTGACTGCCAGTTTCTCACTATTTGATGTATGCTCTTTCTCTTAATGATGGTCAATACGTAGTAACTAAAGAAGCACTATTTCGATAGTTTATAGATCTTCTCAGTATTTTCAAAGTGCACGGGCTGTGCAAGAAAAGTGAGCGTTTATCATAGACCCATGCACATGTATGACTGGCGATTTAACTAGCGAGATTCAAAGTAGGCCTAACGTAGAGGCAAATCTTTTTCACACACTTCACGTAGAGCATAAACCCTTGAATACTCCATGAAATTGGTTGCGAAATGTAAAAGGTTATCGTGATTTTTATCCAGATAAACCGCAGCTCCTGGCAACTTGCGCTTGTTTGACACGTCTGACAGACCTCTGGCTTCAGAGAGCTCCCGTACCAATATGGCGGCGACGCGTTTCGCCGAGGCAACGGGCTGAAGCAGTGGAGCTGCTTCAGCCCGTCTACCTATATGATGTCTATGATGCCGACGGGAGCGGAATGGGATGGGGGTGGGGGGGAAAGGAGTACAGTGGGCGGGGCTAGACTCAAAAGGAAAGAGAGAGGATATCATTCTCCAGACAGTGATGTGGATAATTCACAGGCAAAAGCAATGAGACCAGACCAAAAAAGTGATGATGGGTTTAAGGTTCTGATCAAAGTGACGGGAGGTGTTGGGTTTTCTGCTGCTAGTCCCCTTAAATTGACTAATGAATTAAAAAAAGAGATAGGTGATGTAATGCATGCCTCTATTCTGCAAAATGGGATGATTTCTATCATCTGCAAGTCTACAAGGCAACAAGACAAGGTGCTTAATATAAAAAATGTGCTGGTTGAGGGAGTGGAGGTGTTCAAGCCACGGATTAGTACCTGGGTTAAAGGAGTTGTGTATAATGTGTCCTTGGAAGTGTCTGAGCAAGAGTTGTTATCTTGTCTGAAGGGGGCTGATGTCATAGCTGCAAAGCGCATGGGGAAGGGTGAGAATGGAAGAGGGACTGCTCCTGTCCTTCTTACCTTTAAAGATGATGTGGTTCCCAAGAGAGTCATGTTGGGATACATGAGTTACCCAGTGAGAGAGTATGAAAGACCTCCTCTGAGATGCTTTAAGTGCCAGAGATATGGCCATGTGGCAGCTGTGTGTAGAGGAAAGCAAAGGTGTAGACGATGTAGCAAGGATCATGATGGAAAAGAGTGCAAGGAACCTGTGAAGTGTTGTAACTGTGGGGGTGATCACCTGGCTTCCTTCAGGGGGTGTCATATCTTATGCAGAGGCAGCCAGAAGGGTGGAGGAGAGCAGGGTGGGCAGTCAAAGTCAAAGTATGGCTGTCGCAAGAGATGTTGCAAAGGGGCATGCTATAGCTGTAAATTATGATTCAGGTTTGATAAGCAAGAAAGGGCTACTGGCATTCATGGTTGAAGCAATGTGGAGGGTTAAATTGGTGGCAAAGAAAAAATCAGATGTGGTGCGAGAAATTGCTTCTGCTGCAGAAAGGGTGCTAGGTTTCAAGGGAATAAATCCTAAGGAAATATGGGAGTTTACCTATTCTCAGGAGAGTGAAGATCAAAGGTCAAATGGAGGTCAACATCCAAGCTTGGATGATAATGAGGAAGAGGAAATGGAAAGTACATATGGGGATTCTGATGGGGATTAGTGTCCTTTGTGTTATGTTTTATTTAATGCAGTGGAATGCCAGGAGTCTGGTTGCAAATGGGCAAGAGTTTAAACAAATGTTGGATGGGCTTGAGGAACAGCCAGAATTAATTTGCATTGAGGAGACTTGGTTGAAAGCCAGACTGGATTTTAGAATTCTGGGATATAAGTGTGAAAGGAGGGATCGAGAGAGTACGGCAGGAGGGGGGTGTGCAACTTTTATTACGAATGGAGTTCAATATAAAAGAATGGAGATGGATACAGTGTTGGAATGTGTTGTCATAGAAGTGTGGACTGACCGGGGGAAAATCTCCATTGTTAATTTGTATAACCCCTGCATCAAGTTGGAGGAGATTCATTTTCAGGAAATCTTGAATAGGATTAGTGAACCAATGGTGTGGGTTGGGGATTTTAATGCACATAATGAGCTGTGGGGGAAGCAAGAAGAGAAATAGGAATGGGAAAATTGTCGAAGAGTTTATAGACAAAAACCAGCTAGTTGTGTTAAATGATGGTCGACCTACATGGTTCAGAACAAGTCGGACAGGGTTTTCCTCCATAGATATTACAATTGCTTCAGCAGAGTTGGCATTAATTAGTAGGTTGGAGACAATGGATCTGTATACAATGGGAAGCGATCATGTACCAATAATTAGCAAATTTGGTAGATGTTTAATTGAGGAACCAGTCAATCTGTCCTTGAGGCTTAATTATAAAAGGGCTAATTGGATCAAGTTTGAGGAGGATGTAAATATGGGTTTATCATTAATAAGTAGTGAGAAAGGGGTAGATGAGTGGAATAATTCTTTAACTAAGGTAATCTGGTCAGCTGCAGTACAGAATATTCCTAAGAAAAAAAATCCTATAAGAGGATCAATGGTTCCATGGTGGAGCGAAGAATGTAATGATGCAGTCCGAGCTAGAAATAGGGCCTATAAAAGGTTGAGGAAACGTCTATTAGAGAGCTATGCTATTGAGTATAAGAGACGTAGAGCTAAGGCTAGACGTGTCATCAAGGAGGCAAAGAAGCAAAGTTGGAGACTTTTTTGTTGTAAATTAGGACCGGATACGCCCATAAAAAAGATTTGGAGTCTTGTTCATAGAATGACGGGGGTTTTTCAGCAGATATCAGTCCCAGTCCTTCACTGTGATGGAATTGTAGCTATTAATAACAAAGAAAAAGCAAATATGTTAGTTAAGCAATTCCATAAAGTACATAGCTCTAACAATGTAACTGATGTAAATAGAAGTAGGCGATGTGAAATATTGGGAAAACACATGAATAAACTGCAAATTAACTATGATAATTATGATGATGTCAATATGTTTTTCTCATTAGGAGAGTTACAAAAAGCAATCGATCAGGGAAAAGATACCTCTCCAGGTAGGGATGGATTGGGATATCAATTATTTAAACAGTCCGGGGACCTTATGGGGGAGGAAATGCTTGCCCTAATTAATAATGTGTGGGAGGGTGGGTGTCTGCCTAAAGAATGGAAACATGCTGTAATTATTCCAATTGTAAAACCTGGAAAGCAAGCGGGTAGCCCTAGTTCCTATAGACCAATTGCCTTGACTTCTGTCTTGTGCAAAATAATGGAACGTATGATAACGGATAGACTTGTGGATAAGTTGGAGAAAGGTGGGTTTTTTGTGACTCATCAGGAGATTTAGGCAGGGAAGGTCGACAATGGATGCTGTTTTAAGTTTAGATACGGACAGAAAGAAAGCTATGGCAAATAAGGAAGCAGTAGTAGCGGTCTTTCTCGATATTGAAAAAGCATATGACATGCTATGGAAGGAAGGGTTACAGATTGCACTATATGATGCTGGAATCAGAGGGAGAATGTTTAACTGGATCAAGAATTTTTTATGCAACCGGTCAATTCAAGTGAGGATTGGAAGTGAACTATCAGATGAGTTTGAGGTGGAGAATGGAACCCCTCAAGCAGGGACGTGCACAGGAATTTTGAGGGGCAGTTGCTCTGACCTGAAAAAAGGGCACCCCCCCCCCCCCCCATGCAGCTCTTTAACCCTGTACTTTCTAGCATGGTCCTCTCATATATGGTGATCAGCACTTAGGCCTACCTGCCTATGTGCCTCCTCCTGGTCCACATTTTCTGAGTGTCTGGAGGCTTGTGGCTGCTCCTCATCTTAAATGTAATGTAATTATGAAAAATTCCCATTAGTAGGCTAAAATATGAGTCTGATTAATTTATCAATTAGCCTACACAGTAGGCCTATAATTTTCACTAATTTTCACTATGCAAAGTCTCTGTCCCACCTGCTGTTTGGCTTTTTCGTAGCCAACCCTGTAGTGATGTGCTCCTCTTTGCTGCCTCCTTTAGTTGTCTCTCTCTCTCTCCTGAATCCTCCTCTTTTCACTGGGCATTTCGGCTTCACTTAACAATAACAAACAATACCCAAAATAGTGATAAGATTTAGGCATGAACCATTTTGAATGAAAGAATTCATGTGATGCATTACTTCCATCATTTATTCTTCTTCTTGAAACGAAATGTTAGAAACTAACTATCAGCAGACATGTAGCTTAGTTTGCCTACCAAAAGAAAAGTGTAGACTATAGTGATAACGGGCTGATTGTCTGCAAGCTAGCTAGCTGTCTGATTATTTAGGCTAAACGTTACGTGGCAAACTGAGCCTGGATTTATGAAGATTGTAAGTCATTTCATAAAACGTGATGATGATTGTTTGTTTGTTATACATCTCAAATTCACCTTTTCCGACAACATCAAGGCAGTCGTCTCACAGGTGCCGGTGTTCCGGTCGCGTGCAGCGCTGCAGCTACGTAAAGCAGCTTTCACACGCCACACGGCAACTCGCCGCCTCCATTCATTTCAATGAGGGAAGGGCGGCAGAGGGGAGGGGGCAAAAGCGGCTGTTGCCGCGCGGCAGAGTTTGCCCTCCCCCTACTGACTTTCACTCTCAGTGCCCGAACGGAATTGAATGAGGCTACGCTTACTTTATGAAATGTTTCGAGTGGCGATTTTTTTTATCTAGGCCTACATGATATTCTGCATCCATTAAATGATTAACTTTTTTTTTTTCTTTTTTTTTTTCTCGGAATGGCAACGTGAGTCGAGGAGGGCATATGGGCAGTTGCCCAAGCAACCTGAGCAACCCCCCTGTGCACGTCCCTGCCCTCAAGGAAGCGTGATAAGTCTGGTTCTTTTTAATATAATAGTGAATGGCATGTTTAGTAGAGTGGGGAGAGGATTTGGTTTCTCATTATTCGCAGATGATGGGGCTATCTGGAAGCGAGGGAGGAACCTCCCCTATCTGTTTAATCAAATTCAAGGTGCTTTGGAGAAAGTGACTGAGTGGGCCAATGACTGGGGTTTTACAATTTCTACAGAAAAAACTAAGTGTATGGTGTTTGGAAATAAGAAAAAGATGCCATCACAGACAATTAAATTGTACAACAACAATCTTGAGAAAGTCAAGTATTTTAAGTTTCTAGGAATGTGGTTGGACGAAAGAATGACAGGGAAAAAGCATATTGAGCTGGTAGCTTTGAAGTGTGGGAAAATAAATAATGTCCTTAGGTGTGTGGCTGGTTCAGACTGGGGGGCTGATAGAGAATCAATGATGATGATTTACAGAGCAATGATAAGATCAGCAATTGATTATGGATGCATGGTTTATGGATCAGCAGCTCTTTCAGTGTTAAACAAATTAGACATGGTCCAAGCAAAAGCCTTAAGAGTGTGCTGTGGAGCATTCTGTACAACTCCAATAGCAGCATTACTAATAGAAATGGGTGAGATGCCGCTAGTATTAAGAAGATATAAACTTGGCTTGAAATATCTAATGAAGCTCAAAGGACAAAGGGAAGTGTTACCAACAAAAGACCTACTCAGTGATAATTGGGAGTTTATGGGAATAAGAAAAACTAAAACTAACTTTGCAGAAAATCTTAAATCTGTGGCACAGGAAATTGGTATTGGGGATGTTAGTGTTTGTTCTCCAGTGTGTCGCTCAGTTGCTCCGTCATGGCTGATCCCAGATCCCAGTGTTGACCTAAAGTTTATGAGTATAAGCAAATCAAGGATGTCAGAGGGTGTAGTAAACGAGATAGAAGTCTGGCAGCAACAAGTATGGGGAGACCATCTACTCATTTACACTGATGGGTCAAAGGAGCATGAGAGTGGTAAAGTAGCAGTGGGTATTAGCATTCCTGAAATCGGGTACAGAATAGGGTATAGAATCTCAGATCATATGTCAGTATTCACAGCAGAGATGGTGGCAGTCTTATGGGCCTTAAGATGGGTGGAGGATAATAAACAGGGGTATTCAATAATATGTAGTGATTCAGCTGCAGCTTTAATTTCAATAAAAGAAGGAAAATCCAAGTCCAGACCGGATTTAATTGTGGAAATACTACAGTCTGTGTTCAGAATTTACAAGGCGGGGAGGGAGGTGGGGTTTCTCTGGGTGCCGGCTCATGTGGGTGTGAAAGGGAACGAGGAGGCGGATGAGGAGGCAAAGAAGGCGGTGAAGGAGGGAACAGTGCAAATTAATTTGCAATATGGGCAAAATGAAAAAATAAACAGGGCTCTAAAAGAAAGGTGGCAAAAATCTTGGGAGAAGGAAAGGAAGGGAAGGGCGTACTTTTCAATACAGGAAAATGTAAATAAAGATAGGTGCACTTTTAGGTGCATAAGAAAAGATGATGTAGCAATCACAAGACTGAGGCTTGGACACTGTGGGCTGAGGAGTGGGTTGGCTCTGATTGGCAAACACCCAGATGGCAGGTGTGAGTGTGGAGAAAGAGAGACTGTAAAACATGTACTTCTCCAGTGTTGGCACTATTCCAGGCAAAGGACTCTGTACCGGAGGCTTGGATCAGCTGCGGAATCAGTTTTTAATATGCGCACCCTTTTAAATCTGGATTCAGTGGATAAAACAAAGGAATTGATGGACTACCTTCACATCATTGGAGTATATAAAAGGATTTAAAGTTCGGGGGAAATAACAAACAGTGGGGGGCAGTAATACGCCATAGCTGCGTCAATTCTGCCTAAATAAAAGAAGAAGAAGAAGAAGACCTCACAGATGCCTCACAGCCGGGGTACCGGCTGTTGGTGCAGCGTGATTGGTCAACCCCACGTGACTCCCATGCGTCTCACAAAACGTGCGACCCGATTGGTCTATCTGTCACAAGCCCTCTCAGACAGCTGGACTTCTCGTATTCGTGACGACGCTGAATTGAAGAAGCCTAAAAAGGTCTTTAAACTCTACTGCTATCATGATCAACTGGAAGGTATGTGGATATAACGACGCAAACACGTATTGTTTTTAGTATATAGTGAACGATTTGATTGAAAGTGACACGCAATGTCTCTTTTGGTGTCTTTAGCTGTAGCTTTAAGCGCTAGCCTGCGTTTATAAGGATGTTGCGCTCCACTTGCACATTCGACTTGTGTTAGTTAACGCGTAGATTTTACCAAACTGTTTCATATTTGCGATAAACTATTTGTTCTGATGTTGTCTGAGTATGGTATGATTGTCAGGAGTCGCATTTGCAAGGAAAATAAACAATCACCATGAATTATAATGATTAGTTAGCCATTTCTGTCGGACCATCAATGGGCCATAACAATCTGTACTTCCGGCCATGGAAAGCAGCGGATTATGAATTAATCATAATAATGTAATAGTTATTACTAGTTTGGCTCTAGTCAGTCATTGAGTTGGTGTGTTTTAGTGATTGACGGTAACGCAACCAAATATCATGTTCCTGCAGCTGTCCTCTCACTCTGTCACACACGTGCACACACGTGCACACTCGTACACTATGTCACACACACACACACACACACACACATTCTGACACACTCCTACACTGTCTCACACACACACTCTTACACTAAGGCACACACACGAACTCTGTCTCTCACACAAACACCCACACACACTCGTACACTATGTCTCTCACCCACACACACACACACTCGTACACTATGTCACACTGGTACACTATGTCCCAAACACATACACACTGTCACACAGACACAAACACACACTCGTACAGTATGTCACACACGCACTCGTACACTATGACACACTCGTACACTGACACACACACACACACACACACTCGTACACTGACAAACACACACAGTGTCTAAATTAGCCTCCCCATTCCTGGACCCCATTGATGCGGACACACGGCTGTCATAGGCTCTGCTGGTCCTCATGGACAAGGTGGGGGGGAGAGACAACCTTAACCCCCCCCCCCCCCCCTAGAAGTTTCTCTTCCTTGTGGACTCGGGTCTATTTATAGATGTGACGGTAAGGGGCCGAGGTTGGGAGAAGGTTCCAGAAAGGATTATGTCTGGCTAGGTTTGGGGTGGATGGACAAACACACACAGGGCACAAGAGTGCGACCTAATTTCTTAAGCTGCGAGTTAAAATTGAAATGAGGTCGCTCCGGTGCTACTTGCAGGAGGACGATTGAAAAAATAAATAAATAAATCGGTTTTTTTTTTTTTCTTTCTCTCCCCGCGGTTGTGGTTGATAAAATCTTACTTTCTGGCTCATTCCTAAGAGTCCACTACTCTCTCTCGCTCCCTGTCTCTGCCTGCCTGTCTGTCTGCACCTTTTACAGTCTATGGTCTGCACACTACACGTGCAGTCTTGCTGCGCACGCAGCACGCACAAAAAAAGTAAACAAAGCAGATACAATATGAAGCGGTCGATAGTCTATTTTAAGAAAAAAAATGTGCCAGAGGAAGCAAATTATGCTGTTGTTTAGTGGTGCAACGGTTCACGGGTTTCCCGTGATCCGTACGGATCAACCCTTGCGGTTCGGGACGCAAGTGATCCGCGGATCGACTGAAATCACACTTTTTTTTTTTTAATTGTGTTACCAACAATTTGCCAAATAAAACACGACAAACTGTATTTCGCTAACATACTAGATGAAAAAAAAAGAAAAGAAGATGAGGATGTCTGCATTGTCTTGGGAGAGTGTAGTCTCTAAACTCTCCCCAGGCAATGCAGACATCCTGAATTTAAAGTTTTAAATCCAGAGTTAGGGATTATTTACTATCCATGTTAAAAAGAAGGAAGAATACCTCAGATTGCATTTTTTTTTAAATATTGACTATGCTTAAAGGAAGCAGGATTATTACCACATTTTTTACTTTATTTTGTTTTTACACATTTGAAGATTTTATTTAAAGTCACATTTGTCCCGTTATCTTTTTTGCTGTTGTTGATCCGAAAATGATCCGACCCGTGACTCAAAAACCGGGACACGATCCGAACCGTGAGTTTTGTGATCCATTGCACCCCTACTGTTGGTGGTGGTGGAGAAGGGTTAGCAGAGGAAGCGACAAGAATCTCAGATTCTTCTTCTGAAGACGACAGTGACAGGTTGGCGAAAAAGGATCTACACAATTCAAAGTTCAGTCATTACAATTACACAACGAAAGCCAAAAGCACAAGACGTGCAGGGACCGCTGCATCACACGAAGCTCCCAGCCCCTCCCCACCTCATTTAATTGGATAGATGAGAGCAATCGCTCTTCGGAGAATGAAGAAATAATCATCAAGTTTAACACCGCCTACAACATCACTAAAGAGGAACTCTCGTTCACAAAAAAAGAAAAATATGGTGCTACCTAATTTGTTTTGGTGCTACTAAATGACAAGCTAGGTGGCACCAGTGTTACCTGTGGAAAAAGTTAGTCTGGAGCCCTGAACACACACCTAG
Source organism: Gadus chalcogrammus (assembly GCF_026213295.1). NCBI lineage: Eukaryota > Metazoa > Chordata > Actinopteri > Gadiformes > Gadidae > Gadus > Gadus chalcogrammus. The sequence goes on from NC_079418.1 coordinate 6,950,081, forward strand.
CCAAATGACACACACACCTTTCAAAATGACGCACACAAACTCAAACCTAGTTCAATGACGCACACCTAGCCAAATTACACACACCTGGCTCTGATGCGCGCGCACACACACTCGCACATAAATGCACACACACACACACCTGCATTTACAAAAGAAATGTACAACATTTACAAAATAAATTACAAGAAGTTAAGTTGCCATGGATTGTCATTCTGGGGATCCCTTCCCCAAAAATAATCATCATCCTCCTCCCCCTTCCTTTCCCTCTCCCCCCCAGGCCCTGGACAACGTGCCCCTCCTCTTCTACATCCTGGCGCTGAAGACCCTGGTGCTCTGCCTGGGCTTCGCTGCCGTCAAGATCTACCAGAGCAAGAAGGAGGAGAAGGCCCTGAAGCTCCAGCAGGAGGAACGGCGCAGGCTGGCCCAGAAGACCCAGGAGCTCATCGACAACAAGAAGGACGACTGAGGGAGGAAGCGGCACGTTAACGGTGGGTTACACTTTAAAGGGGTGATGATTTACCACCAGGTGTGAGTGCGATTGGCTGTTACACGCCCACTTTTGACGGCTTGCAACGACGTGTGCATATGAAAGGGTAATACCGCGTTTCCACTGCAGGGTGCGGTACAGTTAGTTTCGCAAAGCTGCGGTACCGATTGCGTTTCCACCGCCAAAAGTGGGCGTGAGCCGTACTCGTTTTGCCCCCTTTTTCCGTACTCCTCCGTTGGGGTACGGAAATCGAGACGAGACGCCTGAAAGGGTACCGGAAAATTCGAGCTACACACCCCCTCCGTTGATTGGTCGACAGAACCGTCACTTCCGGGCGACGTGGGGATAAAAACAAACAAACGGTAGCCTCGAGGTATTATTCTTTACAATGAACATGTCGCGTAAAACGCTTCCTTGGGCGAACAAGGAGGTGGAAACGTTCCTCTGCATTCTTGGGGAGGAAGACGTTGTTTACGATGTTTACGTAGCTGCTGCCGCGATCGACATCCGGCCTACCATAAAGGGTACTGTCGGCGGTGGAAACGCGTCCTCGGAACTGAGCTGGGCTATACCGCCCCCTCTCTCTCGGACTGAGGCGAACCGAACCGTACCCTGCAGTGGAAACTAGGGATGGGCCGATAGTCGATTCTATCGACTATCGACGATAGATGGATTCCATCGTCGATCGTCTCAAGTAGCCGATAAAAAGGCGATAATTATATTTTAATTATATTTTTTTATTTATTTTTTTATTTTTTTTTTAAAAGTGCTGTGGTAGCTATTTTTTCAACTTAAAAAGCACCGCAAATTGTAATTGAAATGAACTGGCACCGGTGGAAAACATACTATGTAGCGCTGACCTGCCGTATTCACTCACTGCTGCGAGAGGAGAGGGGCTCGAAACTTACCGGTCTGCTCGCACGGCGAAATGACATCACACCCCGCTGCACCATTTCCGGGTCACAGCTGTGGTACATGAGCTGTGTTCGAAATCGTTCCCTATTCACTCACTCACTATTCCCTATAGTGTTCATGATATAGTGCACTACATAGGGAACGAACAAACGAGAATTCGGACACTACGCTGAACATTTCTAAACGTCATTTGCGTCAGTAAATGCGCCGGGTATTTGTGTGACGCAGACAGATGCGCCCAGATTGTGTAAACAAACCGGGCACTCTAGAGGAAAGCTGGAGGTTGTATTGATGTTGAATGTTACATTTCCTTGAACAAGGTTTTCCTTATTAATTTTGAATGTTTCATTTTCTTGTTAAATCACAAATAAATTGTTGATATTTCTAAACGAAAGCCGGAGACTCCATCATTAAATGTAGTCGTTTTCGCCGCTTGCGGTTATTGAGCTTCTTCTTCTCCTCCGGAAAAACACGACTGCATTGCATTGTGGTATATGGGAGTAACGCGTAGGGAACATCATATGTGCACTCACATTTTGGGTATTTTAAGTGCATATAGGGCATGAAATTAACCAGTGAGAATTCGAACACTACAAAATAGCGAGCACCCTATATAGTGCACTATATCCGTGATAGGGAACGATTTCGAACACGCTACGAGCTGTGCGTCATCAGCGTGTGTAATCATGACGGCGCCGCCGGCGCCGACGCATCGAAACTTAAATCAGCGGAGGCTCACGCTGGTCCAAGGGGAAGACCAACGTATTCGTTTTTAAGTAAAAATTTGAAAAATAAAAACGGGATTTTTTTCAAAGTGATAAATTATTATAAATAATTAATATTATAAAGATGCCCCCCCCGATAGTATCGACTATCGGCGATCGCTAGGGGGCGCTATCGGACGATGGAAGCTTGTAGACGATTGCCCAACCCTAGTGGAAACGCGGCATTAATGTGTGTGTAAGGGTGACATTGTGTGCGAGCCAGTATACTGTGTGTGTGTGTTTGTGCGACATTGTGTGTGTCTTACATCGTCTGCGAGTGTGTGAAAGAGTGCATGTGTGTGTCTGTGACATAATGCATCTGTGCAGAGTGCGCATGTGTGTGTATGACAGTGACACACCTGGTGGCGTAATAGGACCCCTTTAATGTCTTCACCGTCTTCTTGTGTCACTCAGGAGCCACTCTTGGGGGCTGGAGCCGTTAACAGTGGCACCCGCCTAGGATCCATACTCCAGCGATCCGCTGCAGACCTGAGATCAAGCCCAAGTCTTTCGACGGATGTGGATCAGTTAGCTTTCTTCTGGATTGTTCTAGAACCAGTCGAGGAACGTTTCGACATTTCGTCACCACTTTAAGAAGGACCAAAAAACTTTATTTTGGGCCTTTCTTAAAGTTCGACATCAACCGCTTAACAGCGGTTTTTCGCGATGAATGCATTTTTGTGAAGTATGGCATTTACGGTTTTAAAAACGATTTAAAAAAAAAAATAAAAATGTCTGAATGTATGCTGTTCTTTAAGTTCGACATTAACCACTTTAAGAACGATCGGAGAACGGTTTTGTCGTGATGTCTGCCTTCCTTAAAGTTGCGTCTGGAATGGGAAACGTTTTATAAAAAGGGATCATTTTATCTTGCATGCATGTGTGCGTTCTCTGGAAACAGCAGTGCATCGATTTCCTGTTGCTGGTTTTGATACTGTAAATACTTATTTTGTGAGAATAGGATTATAAGCTTTCAAAATGTGTGTTGTACTGGTTGATTACTTTTTTCTTAGGTTTGCTACAAACATAACCCAGTATGCATGTGCAGAATTTTGTATTTTGCATATTGTTGCATCAATAACTTCACCTCTAAAATGTTTGTCATCTTCACTGTGGGTTTAGACCCTAAACTGTTGCCAAGTGTTCTCCCATTTGTAAATAAAAAAACTAGTTTAGTAAATGGTTGTCGTTTACTTTCTTTGTATACATGTCGGGTAAGCAATTCAAATAAACAGTAAAACATTGTGTGTACAAGATGCAGTGAATGCAGAATATATGGAAGGCAAAGATAGCTTAACAATGTAAAATATTTTGAATTGCTGGATCTATTCCCTGTAAACTTTTGCATACTTAGATCTTTACTTCAGAGAGCACAGCTTCAATATTTTGACATGCAATATAGAATGTAACGACCCAAAGCAGGCAAAAACACACGCGCACAAACATAAACCTAGCTCAATGACTGACACATACTTGGCAAATAATCTGACCTTTTTCTTTAAAATGATAAACGACAATTAGAACCAGAACACAAGGACTATTCACCACGGCAACGAGACAAACCACAGCCACACGTACAGTCGAGTTTGATAAGTCAAGTATTTATTCAATGAAAAAATCCGAAAAACAAATCAGTTTAAATAACAGCTGTGCTGAAGGTAAATGAACCGATCCAACCTGATGTGTGTGTGTGTGGGGGGGGGGGGGGGGTCTTTCACACTGTCACATGCTTTTTCACAGTACCATCCCGGGGTGGGTTTGGGGGCTGAAAACTTCTGATGCCCCAGTGTTCTAACAGTGAAATCGCTTCCAGACACAATAATGTCCACCCCCTCTTCCAACCATGAACACAGTGGTGGTCGAACCGTAAAATATTCAATTTTCCCCCCACCCCAAGTCAAAACAAAAGTAAGTAGAACTTAAACAGCCAAAGTCGTATTTCTTTTGCGTTTAGCTCGATGAAGTCTTTGTGCCCGTAGCTTTTTTTTAAAGGTGACATACTATAACACAAAGTGTGAGTGAGATTAGCCGTTACAAGCCGTTTAAAAAAATCGCTTGATAGATCAGTATAAGCCTCATAGACTGTATGAGCAGTGGACTGTAGCAAATATTGCTTATCTATCCGTCATACATCTAGTTGGACACGCCGACACTTGATTTCAGAAGAGGCCGATTTTTCAAATGGCTTGTAACGGCTAATCACACACAACAGTGGAATACAAACAACACCGTTTCATAAATAAGTATTTTATTACGGGCGGCGTTTAGTAAATGTAGCACTCTGTAACAAAAGTAATCTACATTCAAATCGTTAGCAAATTGTTTATTTTTTCCACTTTATACAATCGTGCTAATTTGTTTTATTTTGGCGGGAGGAGGACAGGGGATGGAAAATTTAACATAGCATAACATCACAAGCGCACGGACACACACGATGCGTGCAAACACACACACACACACACACACACACACACACACACACACACACACACACAGTGCAAGTTTCCCTCCTTACAGTGGTCTTGTACAAATGGTTATTAGAAATACACTTTTACATACATGACTTTTGTGTTTATGACGAGAAACAAACTTCCAGCAAATTCGGAATCGGAATTCAGAGATTTTACAGATTTAAACTCAGTCCTCGCCAGCATTTCCATTTTTATGTCTGAACACAGTGCCTTTAAATGTGGTCAATACGCCACAACTGTGGTCGCTTGCTCAAAACGTAAGCCCAAGAATAAGCCGAAAAAGGGTTAGCCCTAGTTTTATAGATTAACCTACAACACAACATAGAAAGTATCCTTTAAAATCGTTACGTTTATCTATCGTACAAGGGGGTTTGATGTGAAACAAACAAAATGCCCCCCCGCGGGTATATATCGTAGCACTAGTTAACAGAAAAAATGTAGCAAACATATTAGAAATGGTATGAAATCCGACACAAAAACAATTAAGTTTGTGATATTTCTCTGGTCGTCTAAAGTGTCAACAAAACCAACCAGAGATATTATTAAAACATAAAAATAACAAAAACCTTCTGATCAAACCTGCCTCCTAAATAAGCAAAGTTCGGAACAGTGTCCGAACACCGAACTTATCCCCAGTCAGGAAAAACCAATAGTCTAAAAACGGACGTCAAGAACTTCAAAACAGACTCTTCGCCCTGTTACCGTCTGTCAGACTTTGGTGTCACCTGATGTCCATTCAACAAGGGGGGGGGGTGTCAATGAGGGATCAGAAACGCAAACATGAATGGACTTTATGGTTAAACTACGTTCACCTCCTCTCTCTGATCTCTACAGTCCGTCCCCCCGTTTTCGCGTTGAAATGCACATTTGTCTTACAGGTCCGTCGTCGCTCATCTCCAAGTTAACTCCGGAGCGAGCTTTCCAATACTTTTTCCGAAGTTTTTCCTCCGATCTTCATTTTTTTCTGATTTTTGTTACGCGGCTCTTGACCTGTTGAACCTCGAACCCGAACTAATTGTTTAAAAGCTGACCGTTTCGGTCGGACACGGGGGAGCCCCTCCCCCTCCCCCCCGGCGCGAGGGGAGGGTGAAAGCACCCGCTCACTGCTTGACTCCGCCCACAAAGTCGGGCCGCCGCGTCTGGATAATCTTGGGCCGGGGGGGGCGGGGCTTGTCGTCATGGTCGCTGTCGTCGGGGCCCGAGCTGTCAGCGTGATCGTCCTCGCACACATGCACTACCACGCTTGGGGTGGTGGGCGTGGCCGTGTGGAGCTCGTACTTGTCACCTAGGAGAGTTAGGAGCAGGTTTACATTAAGTCACTTTAGAGAAGGGTTGAGCCGATTTAGATAAAGTCACTTTAGAAAAGGGTGGAGCAGGTTTACATTAAGTCACTCTAGAGAAGGGTGGAGCAGGTTTACATTAAGTCACTTTAGAGAGGGTGGGACAGGTTTACATTTAGTCACTTTAGAGAAGGGTGGAGCATGAGGCTGCTGGGTACCTAGCGTGAGGATGCTACGTACCTAGCGTGAGGATGCTAGGTACCTAGCGTGAGGGAGGATGCTAGGTACCTAGCGTGAGGATGCTTCCTAGCATGAGGATGCTAGGTTTCCTTTATTAGGGCCCCTATTGTTTCTGTAACGTTTTCTTTTTTCTCAAATTCTACAAAAAGTCAAAAAGTCAAACTGTAGCCTATACCGTAAGTCGAAAACTCTTGAAATGTTCAGGTATGGTTACCAATAACCCCCTCTACCCATGAATCCGAATTTGTGGTACTGCACCCAAAGGTGGCGCTATTGTATAAAATCATGAATTAGGCTTATTTCTCCGCACCAGATTGACCTGGACTCGAAATTCTTTCTGAATATTAATCTCTAGAATCAGACGTATTTATAAAACCCTGATTAGACTGACTAGACCAGGGATGGGCAACTTTCATGATAAAGAGGGCCACATTTTTTATCATAACCATCGGAGGGCCACATGACTGCACACTTCAACTAAACGTGAGCTGAGAGAAGCTACATAATTTTGAATTTGGTAGATGATTTCCTGTATTCTGGTGCATTTTGGCGATGGCCACTACCTAAAAAATCGTCCAGAATCATAACCTATGTACGGTATGTTAATTGAACCAACATACATTAATTTCATGTTTTCCATGCTCAAACAGCCACATGAATGGTCAGTATTTTTGTCAGTGCAAAGGGCTCACATACATAATCATTCAATGAAGTCAAAAAACTGGAAAACAGTGGCCCAACATTAAGTGCAACAACTCTATGAACTCAAACCCAACAAGCAGTTGTAGTAGTTGTAGTGGCGACTTAAGTGGATATCTTTAATGACTGATATCGCTTCTAAGCAAACTAGACGCATGGGTTTGCCTTTGAATTCTATGAATTCTTCTCATCTTTCTTGAACGAGTTTTCTGTAACTCGATCAATTATTATTATTATATATATATATATATATATATATATATATATATTTTTTTTTATTATGTGCGGGCTGAGTGGGCATGCGGGTCGCGGGCCGCATGCCCACCAGTTGCCCATCCCTGGACTAGACCAAGCCTGACAAAAAACATCGAACAGAATTTGTTTTACTTAGTTCCATTTGAGAAATATTGGCCAATAAAGTTGGAGCAGTTGGCCCATTTTTCTTATATGATCATTTTGTTATTGTATAAAAAAACATACGACTATTGTTAGGTGGATAACAATAACCCCCACTACTAATAAACCCTAATTGTGGGACTGCATCCAAAGGTGGCGCTATTTAAAAAAAATATGAACTAGCCTTATATCTCCTTACGAGATAGACCTGGGCTCAAAATTCTTTCATCATATTAATCTATAAAATCAGATGCATCTTTTTCACCCTGGTCTACTGCTCTAAAAATGTTTACTTTTCCCACAATTTCATAGAAAAGCCAAACGTCCACAGTCTCAACCTATTTTGCCTATATGACCATTTTGTTATTGTATAACTACCATACGGCTATCATTAGGTGGATACCATTAACAGTGCAAATTTTCAGTTCTGTACTACTTTAAGAAAGCCCTTAATTCTCTTGTGAAATGTGTGCTTGGAGTTTTCTTGATGTGTGCTTAACAATCAACATTTTCACGATGTGAATGCGACCTCATGCAGTTCAGGAATGTCAGTGGCTCAACGGGTAAATGCCGTGATTCTTTAGTTTAAATCCTGATTAGAGCATTATGAACAAGCTGAACATGACATTCTGTCATTGCCACTCATTTAAGAAACACAACATTGAACAGCACCTGAAATTCATCAGGCAATCAATATTCCGGTTCATTAGTTTCCCAGAATTGGACTACCAAGACACAGTATGGCATTAAGGGGAACTTCTTCATTAACCATTTTTCCTTCATAATTAACTAAAGATTTTTCATGCATATGCTTTGAAGAAAGCCCTTAGTTCACTTGAGAAATGTGTGCTTGGAGTATTCTGGATGTTGCGTGCTTATCATCGACATTTTGACCATGTGAATGAGGCTGCAGTTCAGGTTTATAAGTAGAACATCTTTCCTTAAATATGACAATTATATGTTATATTTTTTTAATTTTGCTCGGACCCCGTTAATCACCGCTTGTGGTGATATTTATTAATTATTATTATTATTATTATTAGGTGAGTGCTGTATGTAGGGATCAACTATAGATCTTCTTAAAGGGGTTGTTCGGAATTTTGGACATAGGGCCTGATTCCGAAGTGAGCATTGGTATTCTATATCACTGGAGACAGTTTAACACATTTCATTCAGTCCTTCTAGTTGCAGAGTTCGCTCGTGCTAGGCTAGCGCACGTCAACGGGCAATGCTAGCCTGCTATTAAAAACAGTCTTACCCACTCCACAGTACACCCGAGGTAAATCAATTATAACGCCAGACTATAGATTTAAATGTCTGTGTTGATAGAATAATGTTAGAAATAAAACTAACTTGCATCGCATGAATCATCGAGGGACTACTTTCTCAGCAGAAGCGGAATTCTACTATGCGCTGGTTAGGTTTGTAACCGAATCACGACAGAAGAACGTAAACAGAGAAGCGTGGGACAGATGCGCAATTGAACGACTAGGCAACATGATGGTTCAGTGTGCTTTTAGAAATTGTAGAAATAAACGGTACAGATGGGCACCACAAAGTTTCCACCAATTTCCAGTGCGAGATCCAGAAAGGACTCAACTGTGGCTTGTTGCTGCTGGCTTTGACATCAAAACACCGGCTCGTACATGTACGGTTGGTTGGATACAACAAATTCCTCATAATCGTCTTCAAAAGCAGATGCATCGCTAACAGATGCATAAGATAACTTGGCCATATCTTGTTAATTTAATACGCTTGTAGAATTCCTTCGTTCACTGTACTCTGCGTTTGTAGCAATGACAGCGGCAGGTAACCTAGGTATCAGTCCGCCGCTGCCGTAGCCTACGTACAGGAATATAAACACTGCTGCTGAGACCCCGCAATTCCCTCAAAATGCAATGCAATGCAAGGTTGGTTTTATTTCTAACATTATTCTATAAACAGACATTTAGATTTATAGTCTGTTATAATTGATTTACCTCGGGTGTACTGTGGAGTGGGTAAGACTGTTTTTAATAGCAGGCTAGCATTGCCCGTTGACTTGCGCTAGCCTAGCACGAGCGAACTCTGCAACTAGAAGGACTGAATGAAATGTGTTGAAAACTGTCTCCAGTGATATAGAATACCAATGCTCACTTCGGAATCAGGCCCTATGTCCAAAATTCCGAACTACCCCTTTAAGTTTCTTTCGTTCTTTCTTTCTTTCTTTCTTTCCTTCTTTCTTTTTTTTTTTTCTTATTCTTTGCAAACTTCGGGACCTATCTCCTTCCTAATTTTTCACCTATAGACTCTATTCCAATTCTAAAATCTTTTCAGATTTTTAAAATATTTTATACTTTATAAGATATTCTATTTTTATTTTCTTTTACAGTGGAAGTCAATGGAAGGACAGCGGAGCCGTCCGCCCATTCTGACACTTTTGTCAAACAAAGGTTTGACAAATCAACACACTTGTATCTTCAATAATCTGGAAACAGAATTTCGATTCCCTTTATACTTATATATATATATACTTTTTTTAAGTTCAGTGTTGGCTTGTTTTCAGTTGGTCTCATTGATTTACGCTAAGGTGAAAGCGCAAGGACGCGCTCTAAGCTTGTGTTGCCAGATTGGGCAGTGTTGCCAGATTGGACATTGGACATCTCGATCAATAGGACTACTTTTTACGATGTTCAGGCAGCGTTGCCAGATTGGGTGATTTTTACTGCCCAATTGGACTAGTTTTAATAATGTTAGGCTGGGAAAATGAGCATCAGGCGAGTACATACAATTCTGGCTGGTATAAAAAAAATAATGGCGGGATTATTATAAGTCTTTCGAAACATCAATCAATACCATACCTTTAATAAGGCATATCGTTTGTGCAGCTATTACCACTATAACTTCAGCTACTACTACTACTTCAGTGACGACTACTACTACTACTTCCACTTTAGCTACTACTACTACTACCAGTCCATTACTACTATTACAACTACTACTACAGCTAGTACAACTACTACTACTATCTTCCAGGTTTGACAGTATTACAGTTAGTAATAGTAGCTTCCAGCTTTTGTAACAATGTATGTCAGCACTTTGCTTCTTCAGGTAATGTAATTCAGCGTCAGTCAGTTTTCGACTTCCGCTTCCAGGTGCACTGTGCACTGCAATACATTTGAACTTTCAGATTCTTCAGTTCAATTAATTTTACATTTCTGCATTTTTAGCAATGATTTGCTCTTTTCATTCAGCTGTCACTTTATTTGTTTACAACTATTTTAATTTTTTCTTGAATGCTGTGCATGTTTACATTGTTTACTCCATTTAGACTTTTGAACTTTTGTTCAAATCCCTTCACTTGATTTAAGCCATTTAACATTTCTTTATGTCTTAAACTATGCTTCTTTATTCAAACATATCTTCGACCTCACTTTGCCCTACAGCACTAACAACATTTTCTGCAGGAAATGCATGTTCTTGTTATATATTATAATTATTATTATTGAGTGTGTTAGCCTTGTGTTAGCCCGCGATGGTTGCGCTGCCTACCGGGGCCCAGCTTGGCGATGGCGCAGAGCAGGTCGTAGTTGACCACAGGCCGGGCGTCTGGGGACTGCTCCCAGCCCACGGGGGGCGAGGCCGGCGGGGAAATCAGGAACTGCTTGTCCGGCTTGGGGGGCTCCAGGTGGGGGCCGCCGATGTGGACCGACTGTGGGCGGGGGGGGAGAGGGGATTAGCATGGTAACGAAATGAACAGAATTGCTTCATAGGTTTAGGGGGTTAGCTTTCGTGCAAAAAAAAAAATAATTGCCCAATAATTGAAATCACGGTCAAAATTATATTAATTGCACAGCCCTCCTCCCCACACACATGCACACAGGCTCTGTCCCCTTCGGCAGCCCATTTACGGCCCGTGTCCCATGGCTTGAGCACCACTGTTATAGTGAATGGAACACACACGCACGCACGCACGCACACACACACACACACACACACACACACACACACACACACACACACACACACACACACACACACACACACACACACACACACACACACACACACACACACACACACACACACACACACACACACTCTCTCTCTCACCTGGGCGAAGTACAGCCTCATCTCGCGGCCGTTAAGGTCGGTCTTGTGGAGGCGGAGCCTAGCCTCGGCCGCGGCGAGAGCGTCCTGGAAGCTGATCCGGACCCTCCGGAATGACCGGAAGTACTGGAACTGGACCTGGGGGTCGAAGGAGCGGAAGAGCCCCTCAAAACGGGCCTGGGGGCGGGGGGGAAAAGAGGTGGGGGAGAGGGAGAGAGAGGGAAGGAAGGAGAGGGGAGGAGAGTGAAGGAAGGAGACAAGGGAGAGATTGGGAGATTGTTAATAAAGTTAATAAAAAACGACAGAAGATGATTTCATTGAGCGAGGAGGAGGACTGTGCTCTGATCGTGTCACTGAAACGGCAATAAAATAAAACGTGCAATAGAAAATGGGTGAATGTATGTATGAGTGGGTGAATGTCTGTGTCAATGTGTGTAAAATGTGCATTTCTGCAATTTAGAAGACAAAAGTTTTTTTTGCTTCTGTATTTCAGTCTTATTTACAAGCGCGGGCTCTCTCTCTCTCTCTCTTTCTCCTGATTGGACTCTGGGGCTGGTGAGGCTGCACACCTGTTGCTCGTTGACCAATCACCTTTCTTCTCTTACATTTTACATTCAGGGCGTTTAGCAAACGCTTTTACCCAGAGCGACTCACAACTGCTCATGCACACATTCACCCACCGACGGCGGAGTCGACCACTCAGGAGCAGTCAGGGTGAGGCTACTCGCTCAGGGACACCTCGACGGCCAGCTAGGAGGAGCCGGGGATCCAACTAACTAACAAATTTTCAGGTCACCAGTCTACCCGCTGTACCTCCTGAACAACTGTCGGCCCTCATTTCTTGATCAAATATCAAACGGGCGGAATCAAACAATGTTCCAGGAAACTGAAAGGTCTCGTTCTCCCTGGGTGTCTAAAAATAACCACGGCCCCCATCTCACAGATATGACCGCCAAGAAAGATTCGACCTTGGAGCGGATCTGAATAAAGATTCACACTGTGACCACACACAGACTATATGCATCCCAACAATCTATAATCTGGGGGGAGGGGTGTGTGTGTGTGTACGTGTGTGCGTACGTGTGTGTACGGGTGTGTGTGTGTGTGTGTGTGTGTGTGTGTGTGTGTGTGTGTGTGTGACTTGCGTCAGAGAGGGAGCGAAATTGTCTCCCTTATGAAATGATGAAGTACCAGCTAAGACGCTAATTATACACACATTAGACACACACACACACCTAGAATAAATTGAAAACGTCCACTTCCATCAACCTGCGGTAACTACGGCAACCTGGCCCCTGGTCTCAATCAGCCCTCACAGACAGACAGAGAGGGGCTGGGGGGGACGGATACCGTCAGAGACACACACACACACACACACACACACACACACACACACACACACACACACACACACACACACACACACACACACACACACACACACACACACACACACACACACACACACACACACAAAGGGAGAGACAGAGAGAGCGAGGCAGAGACAGACACAGAGTAGACAACAGCAGTCCCTGGAGGTCAGGAGGTCACTGTCATCCAACACCTGACCCAAGGAGGTCAAACTGATTCCTTTGAACTCCGACCTCAAGGGTGGGAGGATGAGCCCACTCCCTCCCCACCTTCAGTCCTCCCTTCCTCCCCCCTCCCGTACCACAACAGAGCATTAACGACCAATAACGTCGCTCCACCAGAAACATCATCTCTCAATGAATACTGAACCGTACGGATGACGAAGGCTGCACGCACACACAGCCTAACACACAGCCTGACACACACACACTGACTGACACAGCGATTGCTCGATACATTTTTGCGGCGCTCCGAAGCACGTTCACTTGACGCCTGAGTCACCGCCGACCCAGAACACCGCACTGACTGAGACCAATGGAGAGGACCACATGCTCTCTCTCTCTCTCTCTCTCTCTCTCTCTCTCTCTCTCTCTCTCTCTCTCTCTCTCTCTCTCTCTCTCTCTCTCTCTCTCTCTCTCTCTCTCTCTCTCTCTCTCTCTCTCTCTCCTGTGCGTGGCTGTCTCTCTCCCTCTCCCTGGTCTAGGTCTCTCACCACCACCCCCCCCCCCCCCCCCTCTCTCTCCCTCTCTCACCTGGGCGTCGGGGCGGTCGAACAGCTCCGGGGGGGCGGTCGAGGCCACCAGGCAGTAGCGGCTGCATTTGGTTGTCTTGATGTGCATGGCGACGGCAGCTAGGGGCGGGGCTACAGCGTAGCTCCGCCTTCTGTGGCGGGGGGGGTGGTGGAGGAGGGGGAGGGGCCGCGGGGTCAGGGGTCGTCGGGGGGGGGGTGGGCGCCGTTGCCTTCCCCAGGGTGGCGGTGCGGGCCAGGAAATGGACGGTGCACAGACTTCCTGTATTGGCGAATGCGAAAGAGTCCGCCTCGTCCCCTCTCCTTCTTCTTCTTCTTCTGCTACTCCTCCTGCTTCTCCTTCGTCTCCTCTATATCCTCCTTCGTCTTCTCCTGTCTTAGTCTGTCTCGCCTGAAGCAGAGGATTCGGGGTCGTGGTGGGAATCGGGGAACTCGCAGCCCAACCTTCTGTCCACAAACGCTTCCTCTTTCAATTACTCAAGCTGTGGTTCACTCACCGATCTCTTTCCCCCAAAATGACACCAAAATGGAGAGACGTTTGCACGCGTGTGCGTGTGTCAGAGCCTGTAATCCTCTCCCTCTCTCTGTCTGTCTCTCGCCTGCTCTACAGCTGCTTATATGAGCGCGTGCCATCGGCTGACGCACGAGCCGCTTGCTGCGCTCCCATTGGCAGAGAGCTCTCCCCATTCAGTTTTCCTGAGCTTGGTGCTGGGGCTTGTTCGCCCCCAGCCAATCAGAGGGAAAAGGGGGCGGGACACACAAAACGACATCCAATAGGCTGGATCGTAGTCTCTCTCTCTCTCTCTGCTCCTGTTTGTGTCTGAGGGCGATCGACGGAGCAGGAAAATCAAGGGCAATGGCTTTATGGCCGCATATTTTCCACTCTGACTAACCGGCACAGTGTGTCATCGCACGCACGCACACACACACACACACACCCCCACACGTACGCGTGCACGCACACACACACACACACACACACACACACACACACACACACACACACACACACACACACACACACACACACACACACACACACACACACACACACACACACACACACACACAGAGACTGGTAGAGAAAGAGACACAGGGAGAAAGTTAGAGAAACAGAGAGAGAGACAAAGATCTGAGTGTCTCTTTGTTTCACAAGAAAGGAGAGACTGAGGAAGGAGAGAGGGGGGGGAGAGAGAGGGAATAAATAGTGACACACAGCCCTCATGGAAAGTATGCAGTCTGATAACAGCCTTTTATGAGGTATTAATAGCAGAGGGCTGTTTGTGAGCTCTCCCCCCTCCCTGTGTGTGTGTGTGTGTGTGTGTGTGATTGTGTGTGTGTTCATAATTATTAATTATATTTATGTGTGTGTGCGCTCCCCGTGTGTGTGTGGTCTCCCTGTGTATGTGTGTTCTCTCCCCCTGTGTGTGTGTGTGTGTTCTCCAAGTGTGTGTTCTCTCCCCGTGTATGTGTGTATGTGTGTGTGTGTGTGTTCTCTCCCCGTGTGTGTGTGTGTTTGTTTGTGTGTTCTCTCCCCGTGTATGTGTTCTCCCTGTGTGTGTCTCTCGCTCTCTCCTGCAATGCGTTAAACCCAGCGACCACAAACCACACCTGCGTCTGACCTACCACCGTGTGTGCATCTGCATATGTGTGCGTAATTGTGTTGCGCACACGGCAAAGGTCACAGTGGGCCCCGCGGGACCCTCACGTCTCTTGGGCCCCAGAGTTTCGTGATGATCGTCACTTGTCGTTGACGGCAACCGAGGATGCGATACGAGCGGCGAGGGTTCGGTGTCACACACACAAAAAAACACACACACACACACACACACACACACACACACACACACACACACACACACACACACACACACACACACACACACACACACACACACACACACACACACACACACACACACACACACACCCTGGTATCAGAGACCTGATATAAAGAAAACTAAGCTATAGTCATGATATAAAATACACATTATCTTATAGTCATAATATAGTCTTGATATAAAGCCCATTTTCTTATAGTCATGGTATAAAGCACATAATCCTAGTCATGATGTAAAGCAAATTATCATCTACTCATGATATAAGATGCATATCAACTTATAGTCCTGATATTTACCTTCAGACTCTTTTATCCAAAGAGACATAAAATAAGTTATTTTGTCAGAAGAAAGAGAAACAACAATATATCTCTGTCGGTACAGTAATGCTGTAATCCATTTGGATGGTACGCCGGCACGTGCAAGTTGTAAGTTGCAAATCTCCCATCTATCTTGCGGCATTTCACTGAGGCCCGCACGCCCCCTTTTGGTCATAGTATCGCGTCGCTTTGGAAAGTAGAGCGAGTTCAGTGAGGCCGAACGTACTAGTCGTAAAAAAAAAAAAAGGCTGCGCCCATAGAGATTTGTATTTGTCTCATGTTGGTCATTTGAATGTAGATTTAAATGCTTTTACACACTTAATTACATTGGTACTTTGTGCCGGTCACCAATTTATGCATTGCACGGTCTTGCTGTGCTTGCAATACAATGTCAATTTGTGTTGTTTGTTTTCGAGCTGGTTTGCTAAAGAGACTCATGTAGCTAACAATAACAATGACTAGCCAATGAGAAACGGGAAATATACTACGACAAAAAGGGGACGTGCGTCCGCAAATGTCGCAAGAAAGCTGGGGGATTTGCAACTTAAGACTTGTACGTACCAACGTACCATCCAAATGGATTACAGCATAAGGTTCATAGAACCAAGAGGCAAGCAATTACTATCACTAAGTTCACCATTTTCCCTCCAAGGTCCCGTATAGAACACAGATAGCTAGGATGAGACACTACATGAGGATATCAGTGGGGTATACTGTGGGGTATACCTCGCTGAACATACCCAGGATTTCTTGGGTAAGCCTTGATCGCCAGAGACGCAACTCACGATCAGAGTTAAATGGTACTAGGAAACTCACTTAGGATTCGATTAGTCGAGCCAGGTTTTCCGTTTTAGGTTCAATGCGTGTTCCCGTGAAAGGGGCGTTTATCGCATCATTTTACTCACCTTTACAAACTGGATAGATCAAGAGCAGTCTATTTCACTCAAGAGGAAAATATAGTCATAATGAACTCCTATGAGGATTTCAAAAATCAGATAACAGCTAGAGACAACACAGTTGCACATAATAAGGCTAGCAATTTTGTCCGTGTTTTGGGCGTGACAAAATTGCAGCAGTAACCAATGAAAGTCGCCGGCAGGGGGTGCATTTTTCAAACTACACTGGGACCATCCAAGCAGACCATTAAAATACATTGAAGGACACTTGCGGCATGTTGCAATAATGCAATAATTGTTGCAATAAAATAATGCAATAATTTGGGGGGAATTCAGTTGAACTAAGTAATTTAATTTGACATAATGTAAGATACCCAACTCTGTCATGTAGAATACCCTCTTGTCTACTTTCAAGACTCCAGAAAGTAAGAGTTTGCTTGGATGGCCCCAGTGTAGGGATTTGAATAGCTCCAATTTTTCATGGTCGAATAATCGGTGGGTGGTATGAACGAATAATCGATTATTTAATGTCTGGCGACATTCACAAAGGCAGCCATGGATCATCGGCAAGAAATCACTTAATATCTTAATAAACGCAAAAAAACAACTACCTACTAAGTAGTTCCAGTCAAATTGTCTGTTCAGCCCTCAAAACGAGAGCTGGTAAATTGTGAAAAATGCATTGAACTGTAATCCGAAAAAGCGGTTATATACTATAGTCTAGGGCTGCAGCTATCGAATATTTTAGTAATAGATTATTCTACCGATTATTCCATCGATTAATCGAGTAATCGGATAAAACATACATTGCTCAATTGAAAAGTAATTATAAATAAACATGAGAAAATAACACGTCAATTAATAATGAACAACCAATTTGTTTCCTTTTTTGAAAAATCAACATTTTTATTTAAAAAATGCATGGAGTAGCAAACCATATTTTCTACCAAAAGTACCAATTTAGTTACTTTCCCATTGTTTATTATTCTGTACTTGTACCGGGTCGGCGGTCTGCCGAGTAGAATGGGTGTTTTCTGTTGAGATGCTGCAGCATGGAAGTCGTGCTGCTGTGGTACGCCAGCTCGGTCTTGCAGTGGGGACACACCACGGTCTTCTCATTAATGTTCAACGTGAAATGATCCCAAACCTTGGACATTCGCTGTTGCTTTCTCCTGCCCGTTTGGCTCTCCTCACTATTTTCGCTCATGTCTTCCATTTTAGCAAGTGCTAATGTTAGCCCCTAAACAAGTCAAAACATGTCGCGTCTGTCCGTTCTGTGGGTGGCGTATGCGCCGGTTGTGTCACACTAAAAATGGTCCGTGCGGAAAACTGACCTCAGCTGTAAAATTAAATAAACGATGAATCGAGGCAAGAAAAATTCATCGATCCTTTTTTGTAATCGAATTATTCGAATCAATCGATGAATCGTTTCAGCTCTACTATAGTCCCTACAGTATCTGTGGTATAAAGGCTGAATCTGTCTATACTTTCAACATAAAAAGTATGTATATTTAATTTCAAATTCGTCCCAGCCTTTATACCACAGATACTATCTATAGCATATAACCGCGTTTTCTGATTACAGTAACAGTAAGCTGACAACATCACTAGTTAACACCGCAACTGCAAATTAACCACACGGAGATAACCATGGCAACCGGTCAAATCTTTTTCTCATGGCGATAATTCTGCACGCACATCCGCCGTGTTGATAAACAAATAATCCCCCTATAAATGAATGGTCTTCATTTATTTTCTATGGCAAGTGACCATGGTATAAGCGGGATAATGCCCGTAGACACCTGTCTAACATTAGTTCCGTCCGTTAATTCTTGTTTATTTGAATGGGAAAGAATGTTACCGGTCCAAATGTTAAAAATCGACTTTGACCCTCGGGAACGAATAATCGAATATTCTGACCCATCCCTATCCCAGTGTAGTTTGAAAAATGCACCCCCTGCCGGCGACTTTCATTGGTTAATGCTGCAATTTTGGCCCTTCCCACAGACACTCTGCTTAATACCCTATTTAGTGTTTACAATGGTAGAAAAAATATTGACGACATCAAATGTACTGTTACACATTTGAAACTTAAGAGTACACATGCAAAATAAATATCGAGGACTTCAAATTTACTGTAACACATTTGTGACTTTAGTCACAAATGTGTAACCGCATACAAAATCTGCAGGTACAGGTGCTAAAGATTTTTGCCACAATAATACCTTCATATTTCCCTAGCGAAAAATTTGCCTGATTCGCGTCTCTGCATTGACTTTGTATGGAATTGTCGCCCCTTTGCGTTTGGTGTGACACACAGTTACAATAAGTCCATTTGTCAGAAGAAAGAAACAACAATATATCGCTGTCGGTACAGGAAGGATGTTCATAGAACCAAGTGACAAGCACTAACAATCACGATAGTATCCTATAGTCATGATATAAAGCTCATTATTCTATTCTAACTCAGGAGGAGACGAGGGAGGAGGAGACTAGGGAAGAGGAGACTAGGGCCTAAAGCAGCCTGAGTGGCCAATAGCGATTAACTCAGGAGGAGACGAGGGAGGAGGAGACTAGGGAAGAGGAGACTAGGGCTTAAAGCAGCCGGAGTGGCCAATAGCGATTAACTCAGGAGGAGACGAGGGAGGAGGAGACTAGGGAAGAGGAGATTAGAGCCTAAAGCAGCCTAAGTGGCCAATAGCGATTAACTCAGGAGGAGACGAGGGAGGAGGAGACTAGGGAAGAGGAGACTAGGGCCTAAAGCAGCCTGAGTGGCCAATAGCGATTAACTCAGGAGGAGACGAGGGCCTAAAGCGGCCCGGGAACGCCACTAGTGATAAACTAAGGAGACGAGGGATGAGGAGACTAGGGAAGAGGTGACTAGGGATGGAGACTCGGAAAGGAGACTAGGGAAGGAGGAGACGAGGGAGGAGGAGACTAGGGAAGGAGACGAGGGAAGGAGGAGACGAGGGAAGAGGAGACTAGGGAGGAGGAGACTAGGGAAGAGGGGACTAGGGCCTAAAGCAGACCGGGAACGTCACTAGCAATTAACTAAAGAGACTAGGGAAGGAGACTAGGGAAGAGGAGACTAGGGCCTAAACCAGACCAGGAACACCACTAGCAATTAGCCGCCGCCCAAAACGTGAGAGGTGGCAGATCTTCAGTTGAATCCCTCTGTACCGACGCCACAACAAAGACTGAACCAAGATTAGATTTGTACACGACCTCACTTTGATACACTTCCGTCACACAGACCATCAAAACCCAAATCAAATCTGCCAGTGTGAGTGTGGCCAGTCTGGCCAGGCCGGGCCAATTTGGCCACTTGGGAGAGGTGTGCTGCTACGGTACGGGCCGCTACGGTACAGATGCTAATGAGCCGACACGCGCAGTCGCGCACACGCACGGCTACGCAACCTGAGCTGGATGACGTATAGTCCATGCGACGACCACGGACATAATAAAGGCGACAAGCCTTCTTTCCCATTAAACGGTAAACATATATCCAAATAAGCAACAGACTCAGCAAAGTGCGAACTGTGTTCTCTGTGTTGTTGTCCATTGTCCTCGAAAATCGTCGACGGAGAAATTTGACGTCATCGGCGCGTCGACGTCATCGGCGCGTCGACGTCATCGGCGCGTCGACGTCATCGACGCGTCGGCGTCATAGACGCGTCGGCGTCATAGACGCGTCGGCGTCATAGACGCGTCGGCGTCATAGACGCGTCGACGTCATCGACGCGTCGCTACAGCTCTACTGTAAGGCGACATCGAGAGTTTTGATAGGCGCCCTGGATTAAAATGTATTATTATTATTATTAGTGCTGCTACTAACAACCTTTTTTTCTGTCAATTAAGCTGAAGATAATTGATTGATAGATTAGTCCAGAACAGAGTTTCCCAACCAAATCTTTACACACAGTGTAGTGTGACTTTGTTCCCTGCCCCTAACAACCAATGTCCCATTTGTTCCAGCAGGCTGTTGAATAAACAGTACTCTTCTTGCAGTACTTCTCCGTTGGTGTACTGAGACCCCTGAAAGGGTGCCGGCAAGTTCGAGCTACACACGCCGTCCGTTGATTGGTCGATAGAATCGCACTTCCGTGCAACAGGGGGATAATAACAAACAAACACAGTAGGCTACCTGCGAGGTATTTTTGGACAACGGTGAAAGTTAAGCAACAAATTAAGTTCCCTCATGGGAAAAATAAAGTTCTTTGAAGTGTGTGTGGGAGGGAGGGGGGAAGGGGGAGATAGATTCAAAGATGGGACCAGCTGAAGGGGGGGGGGATACAGCAGCAGTCCTCACTTTTAGCGTAACACACACACACACACACACACACACACACACACACACACACACACACACACACACACACACACACACACACACACACACACACACACACACACACACACACACACACACACACACACACACTGCAGGTGTCACTGCGGTGGGCGACCAAATGAGTAATGTTCCAGAGAAAAACACACAAGTTAGGGACTGTGCTGAGATGGAAACTGTCTGTGTGTGTCTCTTTATGCGTGTGTGTGTCTCTTGATGTGTGGATGCGTCTTTATGTGTGTGTGCTTCATGTGTGTTTGTCTTCATTTGTGTTCATAATAGTGTGTGTGTATCTTTATGTATGTGTATCTGTGTGTGTGTGTGTGTGTGTGTGTGTGTGTGTGTGTGTGTGTGTGTGTGTGTGTGTGTGTGTGTGTGTGTGTGTGTGTGTTCATAATAGTGTGTGTGTGTCTTTATATGTGTCTGTCTGTCTGTTGTGTGTGTGTGTCTTTATGTGTGTGTTGGCCAATGCGCTCATCTAAGTGTTGTTTGTGTGCGTTGAACATTACCGCGGGAGAATGTGTATCGTAGGTGCAAATCATCTCCATGGCCCACATCGTCCCTCAGCTGGTGTGTGTGCGTGTCCTCAGATTTGCATTTTTTCCACTGTCATGTTTTGGTTTCATCTTCCTATTTTTTTTCCCCATTACCTTACCCAGATAGCCCCACACACCCACACCCACACCCACACACACACACACACACACACACCTATGTGGGTTATTTTATATTAGGAGACGAAAGAGGAGAAGAGGGAATGGGATGGGTTTCACAAACACACACACACACACACACGTTCCTTAGCATTTCTGCTAACTATCCCCTTTTACGAAATACGGCCTTAATTCCCATGAATGGAAAAAAACAAACATGAATGGGATTTTGTGGAAGAAAAAAATCTGAAAAAACCCAAACTATCACGCGAGGAGGGGCCGCTAACGGTGTATTGAGAACGAGGTTGGGAATAATTCAGGGAAGTGTAATATTCCGACTCAAACGGATGAGAGTATGTCGGTTAACAGTGGGAATGGAAAAATATCGAAAAGAAATTTGCTGTGATTAGCCAATGGCGAGCAAACTGTACCAGCTTACTGGCGATGGCGACAGACAGACAGACAGACAGACAGATCTGAGTGTCTATTTTTCACAAGAAACGAGAAGAGATGGAAGAAAGGAAAGAGAAGGGGAGAGACACTGGCTGCATCCGAATACCTAGTACATACTATTTCTGTCTAGTGTCTACTACTTGACCATACTACACTTGACTGTGTAGTACGGTCTACAGACATGCGTAGAACGCCTCCGAACACCGCCGAAACTCCACCGGATGTTTGGAGATGCGTATCTCCCCCCAGATGGCGGCAAAATTTACCTGTTTTCCGTCTTGTTATCGTTGCTATTAAATAAAAAAATGTCTCTTTCTACGCGAATGTCTCTTGAAATGGATATCTCTGCTAGAAGGCGTCGTCGTCGGTCATCTCGTAGAGCGACTTACCGGCAGGTTATGTTGTATATATGTGGAAATTTGGTAAGTCATTTTTTTGGAATAATCATAATACATTTACAGTTATTTGTTACTCCGTGAAAAAGACGATTGAAGTTAATTTTTCCTTTTATTGAACACACACACACACACGAATAAAAAGCCGCTGTTGGTGGTGTCGGGTCAGCCATCTCTTCTTCGTTTGTTACCAGACTCCGGTTGCATTGTGGGATAGCGTAGTGTGGTCCGTGGTTCACTTTGGCGGTAGTATGCATTCGGAAATGACTTCCGTACTACAGAATGCATACTACAGTATTCGGACGCGCTAGATTTTTCGCATACTACAAAATGCATACTATATAGTATGCAAGTACGAGTATTCGGATGCAGCCACTGTGTTTAGTTTTGTGTGTGAGACTTTGTTTAGACAATTGCATTAACATACAGCGAGCGAGTGGGAGGGGGAGACGAGGGAAGGAGGCTAAGAGGAGACAAGGAGACAAGGAAGGACAATATGCATAATCACCCTTTCCAGGAGGGGACTTCGGCCGCTTGCGTTGGAGCCTTTAACCTTCAGGGTCAGCATGAGTCAGCACGTCTGCGGCTAATCGATAGCACGGCCGTGCTATCACACATGCTATCACATCGTTAGGGCCCAGTAGGTCAGGAACAGAGCTGTATAACCCCACAATTGCTTTACGAGGGAAACACTGCATCCTAAACCCGCCTATCAGAGGAGGCACTGACCTTAACGAAAAACAATTATCATTAACTAATACGATATGCGAAAATCAGACATGCTGGATTATCAACGATAGCATTATCTCGGTGTAAATATTGCCATGGCAAAATGGTGTGTGTGTGTGTGTGTGTGTGTGTGTGTGTGTGTCTCACTGTTTATATTATACTGTTTTGTCAGCGCTGCTATTTGTTGGTATTCACGAGGTCCTGCCCCTGTCAGCTGGAGATACTAGTAAATGGCCCCGCCCAACAAAAGTAGTGTGTGTAGTGAGAACCGGCCAAGCCTCCACACGCATGCAAAAGTGCATATGAAAACACACACACACACACAAATACAGTGTGTCTAAACACAGACGCACAAATATGACACACACACACAGAATTGTGAACAAAGACACACATCAGTATCATGAACACAGTCACACACACACACACACCAGTATCATGGACAAAGAAACACACAAAATCAGGAACACACACACACACACACACACACACACACACACACACACACACACACACACACACACACACACACACACACACACACACACACACACACACACACACACACACACACACACACACACACAGTGTGTCTGGACACAATCACAAAATCATTACACACACACACACACACATATCAGTATCATGAACACAGTCATACACTGTGTGTTTAATTGCGTCTTTCACAAGTATTGTGATCGCAGACACGCACACATACTGTGTGTCAAAACAGTCTCACACACAAACTGAAAGCTGAAAAACACAATGGCAGGTAACCAAGTAGCCATGAAAGGACAAAAATACCCCACCCCCACACACACATCATGTCATTTGACCCAGTGAACAACTTTTTCCCCTGTTGTCATCTGAGAGTCCACTCACACACACACACACACACACGGTCCTGGGTCAGTGAAATGTTAAATTCCACAACTGACTTTGCATAATATGTTTCCACTGTTTAACTTTCCACTGTCTAATTGCAGAAAACATACAAACAAACACACACCTTTCCCTCCAGACTCATGAACAGGAAACACAAACACACACTGTGTGTCTTAACACAGTCACACACACACACAACTAAACAGTCTTGAACAACTAAACAATCATGAACAAAGACACACTCACACTTTGTCATGGAAACATGACACACACGCAAACTAAATAGTATTATAAACTAAGACACATACAATGTGTGTCTGTCTACCCAGCCAACCACACACACACACGTCATTATCCACAGATTCTCTTCAGCTCACGTCAATCCCAGACAACAACAGGCCAACCTTTTCGTTGTTTATCTCCTAAACAAGACCGTAGAGAACTCAACCCGCGGGGACCTTAGGAAGGAGCCAGCGGTCCCTCACATCCTCCCTGCTGGGTCCGTAGGGGGAGCAATCCCGACACGCGCGGGAATCCGTACAACTTCCGTGTTTGCGTTTGCACACCGGCTCTGTCGGGGATTAGCCGATTAAGCGTGCCAATTAACAGACCCAATTAAGGAACGCAAAGCGCCCGCCCGGTCTAAACAGAGTGGAGTCAATGTCGCCTTGCGTTAAAGATCCCATTGCTAATAATTGCATTTGGGGTTACTTCTAGAAGAGGGATATATGCCTGTATGTTAGAAATATCCCTTATTATTCTCAAACTGTTCCTTTCTGCAAAAAAACAATTTCAAGAGACATGATACAAAAACATTCTGTTTTGTATCATGTCTCTTTAAGGCCCGCCTCCTCGAGTAGCCCAGTCTGCTGTGATTGGTCAGCATGCCCACTCTGCGATTAGTTGAACGTCGGCGTGAGCGTCGACATACTCACACCCCCCTGAAAAGTTGCAAACATTTGGGGTAGCCGGGAGATGGGACTTCTGCACTTCAGCACTGCACAGTCTGATGTCACACTGGTACGGATGTGAAGTTTGAACTCAAATTCGATTTTAACACACACTTATTGAGGGGCGTTCTCGGTGGGCACAAAGACTCCGCATGGCTCGCACTTGGATTTTTCTAGCTTAGCAGACGTAAAACATGTATACATATGTCATATAACAGTCTAAAGCTGAAAAAGCATGATTTGACCCCTTTTAGACTACTCTACTATGTTTATTCTGTGGAGGAGGGTTTATGATCCAGTGTAACACATCCGATATGCAGATCCCTGCATCAACAGGCTATAAGAATACCCTTTGAGTTGTGTTTGTGGTCTATTGTGTTACCGCATCGTACAGAAAAGTATCTGGTATGGAGATTTTTTCTCGATTTACATTTTATAATGAGGGCGTCTAGCAGACAATTTTATCCAAAGCGACTTACAATAAGTCCATTTGTCAGAAGAAAGAGACACAACAATTTATCGCTTTCGGTACAGTAAGGATGTTCATAGAACCAAGTTCCAAGCACTAACAATCACTAGGTTAAACCATTCACCGTATACAACAGAGATAGCTAGGATAAGTTGCTACACAATGCTAAGTACTATAACAAACAATAAGTAATAACATTAAGTGGCAGTACGTACAAATATACAATAAGTGCGTACATTAAGTGCCAGGACGTACAACATACAATAAGTGCGTACATTAAGTGCCAGGACGTATAAACATACATAAGTGCGTACATACCTAATTGTTTATGAATCACTTCTTTATATTTAGAGTCGTTGCTTTCTGCATTCACAAACACACAAAGTTCAGTGTCTAGCAGAGCCATTATAAAAATATATAACAAATGCGACAATCAAAAAACATGTGACCCACACCGACGGCGGAGTCGACCCCTCAGGGCGACAGCCAGCTGGTCAGGAGCAGTCAGGGTGAGGCGTCTCGCTCAGGGACACCTCGACACTCTACTCTACTCACAGCTACGAGGAGCCTGGGATCCAACTAGCAACCTTTCGGTTACAAGCGAACCCGCTGTACCTCTTGAGCTATTGCTGCCCAACAACGATACAAAACACATCAGTTTTAACTAGTTTACATCCGATAAACATTAAGCCAACCATGAAATCCAGCAGCCAGCACCTATCTGTGGGAGACGGGCCCTAATCTTGACATGGAAACAGTGATGTCAACATCAACATTGAAGCCTTCGACGCCGGCGCCTCTCACCTTCACACCGCTGTCATCGAACAGGTCCACGGCGACCTTGCAGGCGATGAGCGCGTTGGGGAGGTCGGTGAACTGCACGGCCACTGTCGCCTCCTCCGTGGTCCGCGTGGACTTCTGCATCGCTGCACGGATAGTTATTTTTGTTGTTATCACAGATCCACGGACCTGCGAATGACAAAGACAGTGAATGTTAAATAGACTGCATTTATACCGCGCTTTCCTATCCAGTGACCACTCAAAGCACTGAACAATATTGCCTAACATTCACCCATTCATGCACTCATTCACACATGATATATATATATATATATATATATATACACACACACACTGTATATACATCTATCCTATGACACACACCGTATATACATATATCCTATGATATACACACCTACACACAAACACCGTATATAAAATATGATACACACACACACACACACAACGTATATACATATATCCTATGACACACACACAAACACACCGTACATACATCTGTCCTATGACACACACACACACACACACACACACACACACACACACACACACACACACACACACACACACACACACACACACACACACACACACACACACACTATACATACCAATGGTTTAATGTGATGCCAAAGGTCTCAGAGTAGCATAGACATGAAAAAAAAAGAGAAACTGGGTAGAAATCAGAGCTTAGTTGGAGAAAAACGACAAGTCAGAGGAAGAGGATGCTGACACCAGGCTACTTCTTATACTATTAAAATACGCCCGGAAAGACCCTAAAACGTCGCAGTTCGCGGACAAAAAACCTCGCTTATAGATCGGGTGGAAACGGGGCACGCAGTGGATCGGTATCTTTGTTTTAATGCTCAAATAGTGGCATTGTAACGGGACTAAATGGTCACTAAAGAGCGCCGGAGGGGGATATTGTTGCTCGCTAAGGCCCGAGAGATGCGGATAAAGGAGGTGACGTATTCGGGACAGCTGATGCGCGTTTCCGGTACTGACCGGAAATGAATGAGTTTACCTCCGACGATTGGACACTTTATTTTTTATAATTTACACTTGCAAAGTAGATGCTAATATACATTTATGATAATGAATTAATAATAATTCATAATAATGAATTAATAATAATGATAAAAAATGCAGATAATGCAGATAAAGCTGACGTAGGCTGGACAGCTGATGCCCGTTTCTGTTGTAGACCGGTACACGTGGGTCTCCCTCCCGCGATTGTATTATTATTAATTTCTTACACTCTATGATCTACAGTTGAAAACTTGTATAATAATATATAAAAAATAATTCATTCTTAATAATGATCAATAAAATTGAATTGTTAAGCACAAGACACGTCGCTGCAATTCTAATTTATTTTTCAAAATTCAATTTTTTGTTTTTTTATGCCACCATAATCACGTGACACCAACTGAATGTTAATTTATACATTAATTGCTGATTTACAAGTCAGTATGAAGTGTGTCAACTGGCGCTTCTAATAAATATGCAACCAGGGAATTAAGAGGAAACGGTTATCATTGATCTGTATAATACATTTTGTCTTACAAGAAGGTTGTCTCATACCTGGCTGTAGGTGACTTTGGTAACTACGATTCCTAGTGTTTAGAATTACGATTGCTTGTTCTAACTTTTCATCTGTGTATACTGTGTGATTTAGGCCTATTTAGTCAACTGCAGTAGGCCTAGCTGCTATAATTGCTGTAACGGGGAATTGGTTAGCCTAGCGATTGTTGTCCTTGCACTTGGCTCTATGAACATCCTTACTGTACCGACAGCAATATATTGTAGCACTTCTTATGACAAATGTACTTATTGTAAGTCGCTTTGGATAAAAGCGTCTGCTAAATGCCCTAAATGTAAATGTAAATCAGGGATGGCATATTGTATTCATTGTGACTAAATACGAGTATTTAATTAATGTTCATTCAGAATTACATTCGGTAATTTTTGTTTCATTTATAATAATTATCATAACGGCTCAAGACGCAAGGGTTAGTTAAATTGAGACTAAGAACGCCCCCTTGTGGCTACATGCCGTGTCAAACTATTAAGTTTGAACACTGATTGAACACTGACACCCTATGCAAATGTAGTGCGTCTCCTGTTTATTTGTTTTGCATTTGTGATTGTTCTTTGTTTGTGTGTGTGTGTGTGTGTGTGTGTGTGTGTGTGTGTGTGTGTGTGTGTGTGTGTGTGTGTGTGTGTGTGTGTGTGTGTGTGTGTGTGAGAGTGTGTGAATGATTGATTGAGTGAGAGAGAGAGAGAGAGTGAGAGAGAGAGAGAGAGAGTGAGAGAGAGAGAGAGAGAGAGAGAGAGAGAGAGAGAGAGAGAGAGAGAGAGAGAGAGAGAGAGAGAGAGAGAAAGTGAGAGAGCAAGAGAGAGTGTATAGGTGTGTGTGCGGGTGTGAGTGGACAGGTAGGTGTGTGTGTAGGTGTCTGAGAAAGAGAGAGTGAGCGAGAGAGAGAGAGAGAGCGGGAGAGAGTATGTGTGCGTTGCTTGCGTGTCAAAGAACCAGGCTATTGGCTGCTTGGGGACCTTTGACCTCCGAGTGCTGCTGGACCCAGTCGGGGGGGGGGGGGGGGGGGGAGTTTAAGCTCCTGGTCATGTGGAGATCAGCCTCCTTCTAATCCGCCATGCCTAGAGAGAGAGAGTGAACGAGAGGGAGAGGGGGGTGGGAAGTCGAGAGAGAGAGAGAGAGAGAGAGAGAGAGAGAGAGAGAGAGAGAGAGAGAGAGAGAGAGAGAGAGAGGGAGGGAGAGGGGAAGTGGAGAGAGCGAGAGAGAGAGAGAGAGAGAGAGAGAGAGAGAGAGAGGGAGGGAGAGGGGAAGTGGAGAGAGAGCGCGAGTGACAAGGAGAGAGAGAAAGAGGGAGAGAGGGGGCAGAGGGACAGCTAAAACAAATCAAAAGGTAGAGGTAGATTCTACTTAGCCTGCAGAGTGCAGCTCAGCTCAGAACGCCCTATAGTTCTTAGCGCCTAAAAGGGGTGTGCTTGTGTTCTCTCACACTAACTTTCTGTGTAAAACATAAGTACTTCCCCTTTTACTACTCAGATTATCGTTCTCTACATTCCGCGGCATCGTTTGCAAACGTCGGACTCACAAGACTGAATTTGGACGGATCTTCATGCCACTCTAAACACGTTTTGTACGCACGTTTCCGAAATTTGCCTGGTACTGAACCGATTCTTTCTTTGGAAAATCTACTCACGTTTTGCACGCAAATTTCCAAACTTTCCCTGAAATTGGACCGAAACTTTTTGGAAACTCAAGAAGTTTTGTACGCACGTTTCTGAAGTCTCTCTGGAATTGGACCAATCCTTTCTTCGGAAACATAACCCGATTTATACTCACATTTCTAAACTTTCCTCGGATTGAACGGATACTTTCTTCGGAAACTTTACGCACATTTTCATTCACTGTGCTCCAGAACACGGGACCCTTCTTAAGGTAAACACCTCCTCCTAACCCCACCGCCCCCCACCCCCGGACAACAAACCCCTTATCCCCCCGGCAACAAAGCTCAGTTTGACCCCGGACACATCATGGAGCTGATACCCAACCGGGGTTTCCATGGCGACCCGGGTTTCTGCACTGACTCGGACACCAAGGTAGGAGGAGACCGAGGAGGAGAGGAGGAGTTGGAGGAGGAGGAGGAGGTCGACTTCGCAGAGGAGGTCGGAGAAGATGCCTTGCTCATGGGCGGCGATGAAGAGGGAGGGTCGGATGAGGAGGGCGCCTGGGACTCGTCCGGGGAGACCGCGGTACCTCCTCCCTCGGATGGAGAGCCGGAGGAGGTCGATGAGGCGGAGTGGGGAGGTGCACCGGTGGCGGTGGAGCAAGGGGAGGAAGGGTGGATAGTAGGGGTGGAAGTCCCTGAGGAAGCGGGGGAGGAGTGGGAGGGGGGAGAGCGAGTGCGAGAGGTGGGGTCCCTCGATGAACAGACACAGGTTCAGGGAGAGAGAGAGAGTGAAAGAGAGAGTGAAAGTGAGAGAGAGGGGAGAGTCGGAGAGAAAGTTTGGCCAGACTTTTCAGAGCCTCAACTCGATCCACATCCACCAATCGACGAAGACCTTAAGGAGGAAGAAGACTGTGGAGAAGACGAAAGCAATACAACAGAACCGAGCCGACTAGAGATTGGCTCGGTCGCCGATGAGGTCCCATCTGAGTCTGAGAAGCTCAGAGTCCTCCCCGACATTGACCAAACCACCAACACCGACAGAGATGCCATTTGCGTCGCAAACTCCGGGCACTCGCACCATGCTGGGGTCGAACCCATCCAACCCACAGAGGGTGCCAGGCGAAATATCCGGGTCACTGTAATGACCTGCGCGGTCGTCGACGTCCACGCTGAATCGAGTACGGATCCCCCGTCCGTTCTCGATGAGGAACCGGACATCGGCGGGAGAGCCGCGCTGATGGATCAGCGGAAAGGACAAGGAGAGTTCGGGAACGACGTCTCAGAGTTGCAACCGCCGATCGAAGGGGGAGAGAGTCAGCCAAAGGTGGGAGTGGGAGTGAGTGAGTCGATGGAGGAAGTGAGAGAGTGTCCACCGATGTTGGGAGTGAGGGAGTGTCTTCCCACGATAGGAGGAGTGGGGGAGTGTCATCCGACAATGAGAGGGGGAGAGAGTGGAGCATGGGTAGAGGAGCAACAACCGAGGACAGAGGTGGGGTCCAGGGAGAAGGAGGGGGAGGAGGAGGAGGAGGAGGAGGAGAAGGAGCACCTGACAAGGACAGAGGGAGAGATGGGGCAGAGGAACGGAGCAAAGAAGGAGGAGAAGAAGGAGGAGGAGGAGGATCGACAAGTGGAGGTTAATACCCTCAGCGACACAGAGGGAGAGGTAAATTGGACCAGACAGCGGGCGGATAATGAGGTTAAGGAGGCGATGGCAGGTGGGAGAGAGGAAGAGGAACAGTCCGGGACAGAAGGTTCAGGGATTGGCAATCGGGAACCTCGGACCTTGAGCCAAGACACTTCCATGCCGGGTTTGCCTGATGTTAAGTTGCCTCGGACGTCCACAGGGGCAGGGAAGGAAGGCCTGACTGGAGATGGTCGCGGGGAGGGTGAGTATCTCTGCACACACACTCTTTTTGTCTCTCTCTCTCTGTCTCTCTCTCTCTCTCTCTCTCTCTCTCTCTCTCTCTCTCTCTCTCTCTCTCTCTCTCTCTCTCTCTCTCTAACTGTCTCAAGCTAATTTTTGTTTCTGTTATCTGCCCTATTCAAATAAACTCTGTGTGTCTCTCACCGTAGGGCGAAGCATCGTGGAGGAGGCGGTCGTGATGGAGAGAGTACCAGGTGATATACAGCAGGCGGTGAAACCAGAAGATGTTCCAAGCACCAATCCCCTGCCTGCAGAAGGAGACGAAGGTACACAACCGCTGGGTGGGAGGGTGAGGGAGGTGGAGAGTAATAAGGACAACAGGGTCCAGGCAGAGGGGGAGATGGAGGGAGTGGCAGGGGATGAGAGGCAGGCGGTGGATCCAGAAGTTGGGGTTCCCTGCTCCATGCCCCGGCCTGCAGAAGGAGACGGAGGCAGAGAGGCATCCATCGATGTGGGGAGTGAGGAGGGGAACAACAGACTGGGGGTCCGGTATGCAGAGGGGGAGATGGACGGAGGAGAGCTGGAGAAGGAGACAGAGCCGGTGACGGTCCTTGACGACGAGATCGAGACCACAGAGGAGGCGGGAAGCCCTCCAGAGCTCGATCAGTCGAAGCCGGAAGAGATCACAGCCTCGGCTGAGGAGATGGTTGCTGGGAGCGACCATCACACCGCCTCAATTGAGGTGATGGTTGCCGGGGGCGACGATCATACCTCCTCGGCTGCGGAGACAGTTTCCGGGGGCGACCATCACACCGCCTCGGCTGATCCGACGGTTGCCGGCGACGACCATCACACCGCCTCGGCTGAGCCGACGGTTGCCGGGGGCGACCATCACACCTCCTCTGCTGCGGAGACAGTTGCCGGGGGCGACCATCACACCGCCTCAATTGAGGTGATGGTTGCCGGGGGCGACCATCATACCTCCTCGGCTGCGGAGACAGTTTCCGGGGGCGACCATCACACCGCCTCGGCTGATCCGACGGTTGCCGGCGACGACCATCACACCGCCTCGGCTGAGACGACGGTTGCCGGGGGCGACCATCACACCTCCTCTGCTGCGGAGACGGTTGCCGGGGGCGACCATCACACCGCCTCGGCTGATCCGACGGTTGCTGGGGACGACCATCACACCGCCTCGGCTGAGCCGACGGTTGCTGGGGGCGACCATCACACTGCCTCGGCTGAGCCGACGGTTGCCAGGGGCGACCATCACACCGCCTCGGCTGAGCCGACGGTTGCCGGGGGGGACCATCACACCGCCTCGGCTGAGCCGATGGTTGCCGGGGGCGACCATCTCACCGCCTCGGCTGAGGAGACAACGGTTGCCGGGGGCAACCATCAGACCGCCTCAGCTGAAGAGACGGTTGACGACGAGATCGAGACCACAGAGGAGGCGGGAAGCCCTCCAGAGCTCGATCAGTCGAAGCCGGAAGAGATCACAGCCTCGGCTGAGGAAACGGTTGCTGGGGGCGACCATCACACCGCCTCAACTGAGGTGACGGTTGCCGGGGGCGACCATCATACCGCCTCGGCTGCAGAGACAGTTGCCGGGGGCGACCATCATACCGCCTCGGCTGAGGAGACAACGGTTGCCAGGGGCGACCATCACACCGCCTCGGCTGAGGAGACAACGATTACCAGGGGCAACCATCAGACTGCCTCAGCAGAAGAGACGGTTGACGATGAGATCGAGACCACAGAGGAGGAGGGAAGCCCTCCAGAGCTCGGTCAGTCGAAGCCGGAAGAGATCACAGCCTCGGCTGAGGAGACGGTTGCTGGGGGCGACCATCACACCGACTCAACTGAGGTGACGATTGCCGGGGGCGACCATCACACCGCCTCGGCTGAGCCGACGGTTGCCGGGGGTGACCATCACACCGCCTCAGCTGAGGCGACGGTTGCCGGGGATGACCATCACACCGCCTCGGCTGCGGAGACGGTTGCCGGGGGCGATCATCACACCGCCTCGGCTGGGGAGACAGCGGTTGCCGTGGGCGACCATCACACCGCCTCAGCTAAGGAGACAATGATTACCTGTGGCAACCATCAGACCGCCTCAGCTGAAGAGACGGTTGCCAGGGGCAATCACATTGCATCAGTTGAGACAACAGTTGCCGAGGGCGACCCTCACCCAGCCGACAACGCCGTCAAAGATGGAGTGAAAGACGAGGAAAGAGAGGAGGAGGAGAAACAGCAGGAGGCGATCAGAGCGGAGGATGAGGAGCTGGAGAGGAGAGACAAGGAGCTCAAGGACATCATGGAGAACGGGATCCGGAGTTTGGACGGACTAAAGACCCTCGCCCCGATCAGAAGGGAGTCAGGGAGCCGCCGGGGGTCCGGCAAGGTGCTGGCCCCCCTGAGGAACGACACCGACTGGATCAAGCAAGACCAGCGCTCCCAAGAGGAGAACGATGAGGAGCCGAAGGAGGAGAGGGAGGAGGTGAGGGGCCTCGAGAGGGAGAGGGAAACTCCAGAGCCCGGAGACCGAGCGAAGGATGGCGGCACCCCCAAGGACCCGGCGAGAAGCCCCGGAGCGCAGGAGGTAAGGTATCTAGACACTCTCTTTCCACCTCCCCGCTCTCTCTCTCTCTCTCTCTCTCTCTCTCTCTCTCTCTCTCTCTCTCTCTCTGAGTTCTGTGCTGGATGGGCAACGTGGAGGGAAGCTAGGATGGGGGTTATATGTTGGTTTTCTGGATCCAGTCAGCGGCCTTGCTGCAGAGTTCTGGACCAGCTGAAGGCAAGAGAGGAGTGATTGAGGGAGTCCTAGGCAAAGGGAGTTGAAGTAATCCAGCCGTGATGTGAAGAAGGCGTGTATTACTTTTTCCAGATTGTGAAATTATAAATGGGGTTTCATCTTAGGAATGACTCAGAGCTGGTAAAAACTACTCTTGAGTACAGCAGCAATTTGCTTGCAAAGAAAAAATTTGAGTCAAAGATGACACCCAGGTTTCTGGTGTTGGGTTTGACGTAGGGGGAGAGAATACCTAGATGAAAGGGAGTTGAATGTTGATTGCAATGTTTTTGCTTTGTTCTGTGAATTTGTAATAGAAAACATTTTTTTGCAGAAATCAGGACTGATCTCTCTCTCTCTCTCTCTCTCTCTCTCTCTCTCTCTCTCTCTCTCTCTCTCTCTCCTCCCTCCCTCTCTCTCCTCCCCCCTCTCTCTCTCCTCCCCTCCCTCTCTCTCCTCCCCCCTCTCTCTCTCTCTTTCCCCCCCTCTCTCTCTCTCTCCTCCCCCGCTCTCTCTCCTCCCCCCTCTCTCTCTGTCTCTCTCTCTCTTTCCCCCACCCTCTCTCTCTCTCATCCCCCCTCTCTCTCTGTCTCTCTCTCTCCCCCCCTCCCTCTCTCTCTCTCCTCCCCCCTCTCTCTCTCTCTCTTCCCCCCCCCTCTCTCTCTCCTCCTCCCCCTCTCTCTCTCTCTCTCTCTCTCCTCCCCCCTCTCTCTCTGTCTCTCTCTCTCCCCCCCCTCTCTCTCTCTTCTCCCCCTCTCTTTCTCTGGCTCTCTCTCCCTCCTCCCCCCCTCTCTCTCTCTCCCCCCCCCTCTCTCTCTCTCTCTCTCCTCCCCCCTCTCTATCTCTGTCTCTCTCTCTCTCCTCTCTCCTCCCCCCCCTCTCTCTCCCCCCCCCCCCTCTCTCTATCTCCGTCTCTCTCTCTCTCTCCCCTCTCTCTCCTCCCCCCCTCTCTCTCTCTCTCTCTCTCTCTCTCTCTCTCTCTCTCTCTCTCTCTCTCTCTCTCTCTCTCTCTCTCTCTCTAGGACTGGGTGTGTGAGCTGAAGTCGGTGATCCGGGATGAGTCACTGGGGGCGGGGCGAGGGAGAGGGGGGCGGGCCAAAAAGAAGAGGGTGGTCCTGTTTGAGGACGGCCAGTCGTACCTCCCGCGGGACGGGGGGGAGACGGCGATGGTGGAGGAGGAGGGGGGAGGAGGGGGCGTGCGAGAGGGGGGGAGGGGGGCCCCCTTACCCCCACTCCCGACGATGGCGGGAAGAGGAGGAGGAGAGACGGGGGAGCAGGTCTACAAGATCGCCCTGTACGTCAAGGTGAGGAGGACATCCTCTCTCTCTCTCTCTCTCTCTCTCTCTCTCTCTCTCTCTCTCTCTCTCTCTCTCTCTCTCGCTCTCTCTCTCTCCCTTCTCATCCCATTCTCTCCCACTCCCTCGCTCTCTCCCTTTCTATCCTCCTCCCTCCTTCTTTCTCTCTCCCTCTCTCTCTGACTCTCTCTCTCTCCCCCCCCCCCCCCCATGCACACACAGATGAACGAGGATGTGCGATGTGTGCATGTTGACACACGCGCACACACACACACACACACACACACACACACACACACACACACACACACACACACACACACACACACACACACACACACACACACACACACACACACACACACACACACACACACACACACACACTTTTTGGACACAAAAAGTATACAAATAATGCAACAAAAATTTGCCAGGAGTTCATTTAAAGAGACAAAAAAAGAAAGAAAAAAAAGCCAGGCTTCAGGGTTGCCACGGTTACATCCTAATTCCTAGTGGCTTCATTTTAGGGCCGCTGTCATGCCAAATTTTGTACCGGCTGCCAAATTTGTACTGGGCGCGTCATCCATACGTAATCCATTCCAAACCTGCCTGGCAACAGATGATCGCGTCGTCCGTTGCCTGGCAACGGACGATCGCGTCGAATGACGTGAAAGGTTCACGAACATTCGCGGACCTTCAAGCTCGTTCATTCGCACTTGTCCGTTATCTGTATTGTGCTATTTCGTCCTTGACCTGCTTTAAACACTCAGTTTACTTTCTAAATTTGATTAAACAATTAAATACAATACAAATATAAAGTAAAAACAAGTGTTATCTAGCGATCCGTTTTCTGTATTATGTCATTTCGTCTTTGGCAACATGAGCGCGAATGTTTTTTGAAACCTGCCCGGCAACGGACAACCCTTACGTAATCACTTGTCCGTTGCCTGTTGACGTGCCCGGTACAAATTTGGCAGCCGGTACAAATTTGGCATGACACCGCCATTACTTTGAAAACATTAGGGCAAAGGTGTTTCTGGAGGGGGGAGGGGGGGCTGCATTTCAGGTCTGCAATAAGATTACCTGTCCCACACTGGAACGGTCTGTTCAGAACTACGGAACAATAGTCCAGCTAATCCCTCTCGCTCCTTCTCTCTCTCCCTCCCCCTCTCCCTCTCCCTCTCTCTCTCTCTCTCTCTCTCTCTCTCTCTCTCTCTCTCTCTCTTCTCCTCCCATTCTCTCCCTCTCCCTCTCTATCCTACTCCCTCCTTCTCTCTCTCTCCCTCCCTCCCCATCTCTCTCTCCCTCTCTCTCTCTCCCTCTCTCACTCTCTCCTCCTCTCTCTCTCTCTCACCCCTCCCCTCCCATTCTCTCCCTCTCTCTCTCTCCCTCCCCACCCTCCCCCTTCCTCTCTCTCCCTCCCTCACTCTCCTGTATTTGTGCTGCCTCTCTCACCCCGAACTCTCTAATCCACTGAGCTTACCCATGCTTTGGCAGAAGGATGTCAACACCGTTCTCAGACTCCCCGCTGATGTACCTTGACTCCACACATTGTGCACTGTGTGTGTGTGTGTGTGTGTGTGTGTGTGTGTGTGTGTGTGTGTGTGTGTGTGTGTGTGTGTGTGTGTGTGTGTGTGTGTGTGTGTGTGTGTGTGTGAGTGTGTGTGTGTGTGCGCGTACCTGACCGTATTAAGCGAGCGCTATCCTAATCCAGCATCACAGTTATTTAACCGGTATTCACAACACTTCTGTAGGCCGACATATACGGGAGGCAAAATGCCAAATGAGGTATAGGAAATTAGGACTCTCTCTATAGAGAAAGACAGACGGGGGGGGGGGAGAGAGAGAGAGAGAGAGAGAGAGAGAGAGAGAGAGAGAGAGAGAGAGAGAGAGAGAGAGAGAGAGCGAGAGCGAGAGAGAAGTACTATACCTAGGTACGACATACATAAGTGCTTACATTAAGTGCTAGGACGTACAACATACAGTAAGTAGGAGGGGTGGTTAAACAACTCGATGTCAATATGCACAGCAATTCAATTCCACTAAAGCAGCCCTCACTTTAAGCGGTCAATGCCTGGAATTGAACGGAAAATCTCCTTGAAGTCAACTCCCAGTAGGCGGGGGAATCAAAGGGACTTAATCCTGCAGATTTTGACATTTTTGTTAGGTTTACACACACACACACACACACACACACACAAAAACACACACGTATGACATACACAAGCCCACACCATCACCATCAAACACACATACACATGCGAGCATACATTCGCACACACGCATGCACATAGGAATACACAAACTCACACACCATCACCCACAAACGCATACACAAATGTGAGCATACCCACAACCACTCACACATCCTTTCACCCTTTCAAAAATAACAGTAAGGAATTCTCTTCTGTGGGGGAGAGAAACCATCTCTGCGTCCTTGTCTCTACAGTACAGTGTCATTGTGTCCCACGTTTTAGTGTGTGTTTGCAAGTGTCTGCATGTGTGTTCGTGTGTGTTTGCATGTGTATGTGTGTGTGTGTGCGTGCGAGTGTGTGAGTGTGTTTGTGTTTGTGTGTGTGTGCGTAGGCTGACCCAT
Source organism: Gadus chalcogrammus (assembly GCF_026213295.1). Lineage (NCBI taxonomy): Eukaryota > Metazoa > Chordata > Actinopteri > Gadiformes > Gadidae > Gadus > Gadus chalcogrammus. Next base: position 6,988,018 of record NC_079418.1, read on the forward strand.
TCCTCTGTTGCCCACACGTCTCAGACCAGCTGTGATTCAGTCCCTCACTGTCCTCATCCTCACACTCCACTTGTAACAAAAGGGGATTCATTTCAATAAACTCTCTCTCGCTCTCTCTCTCTATCTCTCTCTCTCTCTCTCTCTCTCTCTCTCTCTCTCTCTCTCTCTCTCTCTCTCTCTCTCTCTCTCTCTCCCCCTCTCTCTCTCTCTCTCTCCCTCTCCCTCTCTCTCTGTCTCTCTCTCTCTCATTTTGAAAGTCAAGTACTTTAGAGGAGAATTACCGATTACAACAATTCAGAATTTTTTCGAACTTCATTTACAGATGCACGCAAACCCACTAACACACATAAACACACACACACACACACACACACACACACAGACACAGACACAGACACACACACACACACACACACACACACACACACACACACACACACACACACACACACACACACACACACACACACCATGTCCTGGTTTGAGATTGCCACGAAAAAGTTGGGTTTTCCTGCTATTGTACTGTATGTTAAGGTAAGTTTTAGATTTAGATTTCAATTGTATTTTGTGAGTGTGTGTGTGTGTGCTTTGATGTGTTAGTACGTTAAATATACAGTATGTGTGTGTGTGTGTGTCTGAATGTTTAATAACTGAGTTTGTGAGTTTAATATGTGTGTGTGCAGGTGTGTGCATGTGTATGTGTGAAAGTTTAATATCAGTTGCTGTTTAATCTGTTTGTGCATGCATGTGTGTGTTTCTGTGTTTGAATGTGTGTGTGTATATGTGGACGTATATGTGCATGTGTGTGTGTTCTTGTGTGAATTTCTTTGCATCTGTATAACGTGTGTGTGTGTTTGTTTGACGTGTGTGTTTACCATGTGTGTGTGTTTACTCTATGTTTGTGTATGTATGTACCATGTGTGTTTATGTTTACCCTGTGTGCAGGGCTCTCAAGTTTTGAACTGAATTTAGAGTGAGATTTTGTCTGCGGGGGGGGAGGGGGATATGAACATGTGACTGCATACAAATGTGTCCAGAGACATGGTGACTAATGTATGATAGAAAGCATTATTGGCCCTTAACACATATTCAGAAACAACACTGCCTCAAAAGGCTATTGGCCTAAGCAACACCAGTAGAGGCATATACTTTTCCCTGAAATTTTAAACGTTGCAAACGTGCAAAAATATATATTTATGTGCCATTCGGTCCAATGCTTAAAATATATCTGTGGCATTCAGTAGGCCAACGCTGTGGTAAAGTGTGTAAAGTATGACCAAGTGTTTCTTTCTGTTCAATATATAGAACTTTATCAATCCCCTGTAGGAGAAATTTGTTGATGTTTGTCCCTATAAAACAATAATGGTAAAAAAAGGAAATACAAAACATGACGGTAACTCTAAAGTCAAACCGTCCAATCTGAAGGCTCTACTAAGCCTCTCCCCCTACCAGTGGCGTAGCTTAGTTGTGATAGGCCTCGGGGCAAGATCGCGCTGGGCCCCAACCCCCCCCCCACACACACACAAACACAAACACACACACACAAACGCGAATGCATCCACTCCCCTCTAGGGCCTAAGCCAACAGCGGCCACAACGAGAGAACGCAAAATCATCATCAGAACCATCGACAGAGACTTAGCATCCCTAGATCACACGTCAAAATCACGGAAACATTATTAGGACCACGTACACTGTATTTGCAACACACTGCCTACTATTAAAAACAAAACATAAATACTCCATTCAGCTGACCACACAACAACATTTCCCAAACAGCACAACTATGGCCTAATCAAAATGGCCAATGGTAACATACTCCTACATGGCACAGCGGCCATAACCAATAATAAAATAACAACTGCTCTTACCCGTTCAGAAGTTAACTCTGCGTGCCTTCTGTTCAGCGAACTTGTTGATAAAAGAGGTGAAATCCAATTTCCTTGCTCTTTCATTCTCGATGGAGAGTATGGCCAATACACTCAATCGCTACTGTGCAATGGCGCTCCTTAGGGAAGTCTTTATCAATTTGAGCTTGGAAAATTACCGCTCTGCCGTGGCTACTGTCACTGGTATGGTGAGGTACAGGAAAAACGCTGTGCAAACATTTCGAATTGCGCGCCAGGTCTTTCTTCTCTTTACGTTTTTTAGTACCACTTTTTAGCTTGCAAAACATTGCAATGGTATGGCTTAGCTTTTAACAATACTCACTCACTATTCCCCATATAGTGTTCATGATATAGTGCACTATATAGGGAACGAACAAACGAGCATTCGGACACTATGCTGAACATTTTTAAACGTCATGTGCGTCAGTAAATACGCCGGGTATTTGTGTGACGCAGACAGATGCGCCCACATCATGTAAACAATCCGGGTACTCACGAGGAAAGCTGGAGGTTGGACTGATGTTGAATGTTACATTTCCCTGTTCAAGTTTTTTTTAATTAATTTTGAATGTTACATTTTCTTTGTTAGATTCCAAATAAATTTCATTTCTAAACGAAGACAGAGACTCCATCATTAAATGTATTCGTTTTCGCAGTTAATCAGCTTCTTCTTCTCCTTCGGAAAAACACGGCCGCATTGCATTGTGGTATACGGGAGTATCATGTAGGGTACGTCGTATGTACCATAGACGGTATGTACACTCAAAACATCACAGTGATTGGTCGAACAGATTTCCCAGCAGGCCCTATTCTTTTGTAAATGTTGAAAATAAAAGAAAATAAATGAAATTGCCTAAGTGCGATTGTATATACTTTTTTATTCCTGGCCAAAATATCACTACTGTAACCAAATTACATACATTAAGGCAGAGGAAGATAATTATATAAGCCACCCTGACTGTGATGTTATGAGAGAAGAGAGTCTATATAATGCGGTCAGTTCCTTTTTACAATCACATGAAGACATCTTATGCTGCTTTCACATCGCCAGCACGGCGACCGTCAGGCGGCCGCTCGGGGGCCCGACAGGGGCTAGGCGGGGCCCATGCGGCCGGGCCCCCCTGGACCCCCAGGGCCCCGGGGCCCCGCCCCGGAAGCCCCGGCCCAAGCTACGCCCCTGCCCCCTACTCACTTCCAATAATACAATGCGAACAGAACTGAGTAGGGGAGGGTGTAGCCTAACTAGTTTGTGAACGACCCAGAGAAACGCAATGCAAATTCAATGTGAACATGTATGAGGCTTTGTAATAAAATCCAGGACGATTTTGAAATTCCGCCCGGAGACATTGTTTTTAAAGTGTCTCAAAAAGAGGGCATGTCCGAGCAAAAGAGGACGTACGGGGCACCCATTTGTTTCTTACTTGCTCCACTGTTAAATAGCGGCGCAAATTGGTGGGCGCTATACTGGTAATTTCTCTGCGTAAGAAATAGGAAGTGTGGCGTGTGAGTGTGTGCATGGGTTGAATTGCGTGCGTCTCACGCCGAATGCGTGAGACTTGAGAGCCATGCTGTGTGTGTGTGTTTGCCCTGTTTGTGTGTATGTGTGTGTTCACTGTGTGTGTGTGTGTTTACCCTGTGTTTGACTTTGTGCATATGTGTGTGTTTAACATGTTTGCGGGTGTGTTTAACATGTGTGTGTGTTTAACATCTGTGTGTGTGTATGCGTGTGTGTGTGTAACATGTGTGCGTTTACCATATTGTGGCGACCCTGCGCAAGGGATGTCTCCGTTGCTACCGTGAGCCACGGTAGAGTCCAGGTGATTGTCTCTCTGGCCGGGCCAGTCTTGTCCCTAGAGTGGAAGGTCGCTCCCATTGGGAGCGCTGTTCCAGCGGTGCGTTCCGCGTGGGTGTACGTCGTCGGGGTTCCCTTGGGACCGCTGGGGATAGGTCCGCTAGATCCACTCGTCTTCATGTCCGTATCGGGTCCTGGAAGGTTCCCTGCTCCGCTCGGGCTCCCAGTTCTCCCCCTAAGAGAACATGTCACAGCCTTTTGAAGGGGTACCGGGTCTTGCTTGTCCTCCGCAGCAGGTGTTCTCCATTGCGCCGATTAGGGTGACGCAATGGACGCTCTCTGGCTTTGACTGGTGGATATCGGCTGTACATGCCATCCACCACCTCTTCCCTGGGCCGCCTGGCCCGAGGTGTTGGGGCCGGGTTGCCACACCCCACCACCGCTGGTTGAAGCCTCGGGTTGTCTCTGACTGACCAGAGACAGGCATCTCGGCGGGACAGAGCGTTGGCGTTGGCATGTTCCCTGCCCGGCCTGTGGTCTACCTGGAACCTGAAATCCTGGAGGGCCAGGAACCAACTCGTCACCCGCGCGTTCGACTCCTTCGCGCTGGCCATCCACTTGAGTGGCGCGTGGTCGGTGACGAGCATGAATACCCGGCCCAGGAGATAGTACCTCAGCTTGACAAGGGCCCACTTGACCATGTTAACCGGTCTGGCAGGGCCTTCCGGGTCAGGTTATTTAGGGGACTGGCCAGAGTGGCGAAGCTGGGGATAAACCTCTAGTAGTACCCTACCAGACTAAGAAATTATTTCACCAGTTTTTTGGAGGTAGGGCGGGGCATTCTTGCAACCTCCTCCCGGATCGCGTTCCTACGGGCTTCCTGGACCCGGTAGAGGGGGACGGGCACGGTGACGCCTGGCGCCATCTTAATGTCGTGTTGGGCGACCGTGGTCCTCCCGGGCACTTCTGAGAAGACATCCTGGTGCTGTAGGATGACTTCCTCGAGGACTTGCTTCTGGGTCGGGCTGAGGTCTTCTCCCACGGGAACCACTGGTATTTCGCGTCGGGCGGCCAGAACCAGGGTTGCCGGTGCCGATGGGTTAGCTCCAGTCCACCACTGCTTCAGCAGGTTGCCGTGGTGAGTTGGGTGGGTTTGCGTCTCCCGGGCTGCCGTACTCTGTAGTTCACCTCCCCCACCCTGTCGACTACTTGTAGGGCCCCTGCCACTTGGCCAAGAACTTGCACTCTGCCGTAGGTATGAGGACCAGGACCAGGTCGCCGGGCTGAAATATGCGCAGCTGGGCTCCCCGGTTGTTGACCCAGGCTTGAGCTTGCTGGGCCTGTCGGAGATGGTCCGGGCGATGGGCCAGAAGTGTGCCATGCGGTCCCTTCAACTGCTCCACGTGGTCCACCATAGTGCGATGAGGGGATGGCCGACTCTCCCGAAGGTCTTCTCCCGTACAGCAGCTCGCAGGGGGAGAAACCCGTGGAGGCTTGGGGCACTTCACGGACTGCGCACAGGACGTGGGGCAAGAGCTGGTCCCAATTTTTCCCGTCGGTGTCCATGAACTTCTTGAGCATTTGTTTAAGTGTCTTGTTAAAACGTTCCACGAGCCCGTCTGTCTGGGGGTGGTACACAGATGTCCGGAGCTACTTTACCTGGAGGAGGCTAAGCAGTTCTTTGATCACCCGTGACATAAAACAGGATCCCTGGTCTGGGAGTACCTCCCTGGCTATCCATGCTCGAATGAACAGGAGCATCAGCTCCATAGCGACCACCTTGGCAGTGGCGGCGCGGAGTAGTAGGGCATACCTATGTCCCCGGCTGGTCTTCGGGAGAGGCCCGACAATGTCCAGAGCTAACCGGTCGAACGGTACTTCAATTATGGGCATGGGGATCAAAGGGTTCCGAATCGAGGGTCTCGGGGCAGTATGCTGGCAGAAGGGGCAGGTCTGACAGTATTGGACAACGTCTCTTATCACCCCGGCAATGGATTCGGTCCTCGTCGGTCCCGGTGTGTCTCACTGGGCCGCGATGGGTTCCGGACACTAAGACTCAGCTTTTGAGCCACCTGCCAGTTCTCCAATTGCCGGACCAGCTCGTCTACCGTGTCGGGGTGGTTGGTGGCGAGGGTTCTCCGGGTGTCTGGCGGGAGCTGATGGACGGTATTGTATATTAACACCCTGTCCAGGAGGCTGGGTCCTTCGCCGTCTGCGAGCCATCTCCGGATCAGCCTCCCGTACTGGGAGATTTGAGTCTGCACGGCGCCTCGGATGTCAAATCACCATTCGTGGAAGCGCTGGGCCCTGGCGGCGAGGCTATGTCCATAGTATGCCAATATTGCCTGTATCAACGCCGGGTACTGACTGGCGCGCTCCGGCGCCAGGTCCTGGCTTGCCTGCTGTGCGGGTCCGGTGAGGAAGGGGGACAGGATGTGGGCCCACTGGTCCTCGGGCCAGCTCTCCCGACTTGCTGTCCTCTGGAAGACCTCCAAGTAGGCCTCCACGTCGTCTTCCGGACCGAGTTTGGTGAGGCGGCTGGTCGGCGCGGAGGTCGGGATTCACAAACTGCCTGTTGAGTGAGGCATAGCACCACCTCCCGGAGAAGGACGAGGCTCTCGGCGGTGTCCCTCTGGGTGGCGGCGGCCAGGGCTTGGTCCTGTTACTGGCGCTGGGCGGCGGCGGCTCCATCCGGGTTCTGCATTGGCGGGTGGGTTGGTAAACCTGAGTAGTCCGTAGCGTGGTCAGGTTGCCTGCATTCTCCACCATATGTGGCGACCCTGCCCCAGGAATGTCTCAGTTGCTCAGGAATCACCAAACGCCCAGGTCCGTTCAAAGCCAAAACAAGGCATTTATTCGAGGAATAACAGAAACCGCGTGGGTTGGTGCCCAAAGTGAGATAAACGAAAAATAATACTAATGACTCCATGAGCCACGGTAGAGTCCAGGTGATTGTCTCGTCCCTGTACATGCCATCCACCACCTCTCCCCTGGGCCGCCTGTTGGGGACGGGTTGCCACACTATGTAAAACGTGTGTGTGTGTGTTTACCATGGGTGTGTGTTGGAAAGCGTGTGTGTGCGTGTGTGTGAGTGTTTACCATGTGCGTGTGTGTGTGTTTTTAAAATTTGTGTGTGTTTACCATTTGTGTGTGTGTTTATTGTGTGTGTGTATGTGTTTACCATGTCTGAGTGTTTAACCTGTGTCTGTGTGTTTCCCATGTGTGTGTATCCCCAGGCGGGCAGCGACGGAGAGAGCCTGGGTAACTGCCCCTTCTCCCAGCGGCTCTTCATGATCCTGTGGCTGAAGGGGGTGGTCTTCAACGTGACCACCGTGGACCTGAAGAGGTAGAGAGAGGGGGGCGAGAGAGAGGGGGGCGAGAGAGAGAGGGGAGAGAAGAGAGAGGGAGAGAGGGGGGCGAGAGAGAGGGGAGCGAGAGAGAGAGGGGAGAGAAGAGAGGGGAGAGAGGGGGGAGAGAGAGAGGGGAGAGAAGAGAGAGGGAGAGAGGGGGGAGAGAGAGACAGAGACACAGAGACACAGACAGAGACAGAGAGATATAGAGGGAGAGAGAGAGAGAGAGAGAGAGAGAGAGAGAGAGCGAGAGACCACCGTGGACCTGAAACGGTTGGGGAGGGGGGGAAAGAGACTCATGCTTGGCCCTGCCCTGTGTGTGCTCGGTGTATGTGTGTGTGTGTGATGGTCACGCCTCTCTCTGATTGGCTGTTACCTAGGAAACCGGCCGACCTGCAGGCCCTGGCGCCGGGCACCAACCCGCCGTTCGTGACCTTCAACGGGGAGCTGAAGGTCGACGTCAACCTCATCGAGGAGTTCCTGGAGGAGAAGCTCACCCCCCCACGGTGACACACACACACCCTACACACACACACACACACACACACACACACACACACACACACAACACACACACACACACACACACACACACACACACACACAAGTACACACACACTAATACAAACACATACACACACACAGACACTAATACAAACACAGAGATGCACACACACACGCACACACACTAATACACACACACACACAGGATGGAGAAGTTCCTGGAGGAGAAGCTCACCCCGCCACGGGGGGATGGAGTGCACACACACAAATGAAGCACACACACACATGCATGCAGCTCACACACACACACACACACACACACACACACACACACACACACACACACACACACACACACACACACACACACACACACACACACACCACACACACACACACAAACATACACACACACACACACACACATATGCAGCTCATACACGCACATGAAGTGCACACACACACACACACACACACGCATGCAGCGCACACATATACTGTATACACACATATACTCATATACTACACACACTCATAAACACACACAACAGAGAGAAACGCTGACGTTTCACTCAGCGGACCCCTTTTAAATTTTTTGTAATGCCAGTAAAACGGCATCGAATACCGTGTTGACTATGGTATAAAACTAATGACCACTCTTAAAGATGTTCAAAACGGCTTCTAACGGCTAATTACGCACACACCAGAGAGGTATTCCATCAAAGTCGTTAACGAAAGCGGCGCTTAGTTGATTAAGCCTGGTTAGAACTAACGCTAACTTCCACTTGAGGCTAAAGCCATTCCATCAACCCATTCAACCTTACCTTGCTCAGGTTAGTTCAAGCCAGGCTTATGTTATCGTGGATTAAGCGTTCTCACAAGAACCAGCCCAGATCTGTTAATGTCGAATCATGGATCAATGTCCGAAAAGGCCCGCGCGGGATCTTTTCCTGTGGCGAACAGAAGCTGCTTGTGGAGGTCTATGAGGAGTACAAGCATATAATAACTCAAAAAGGGAACACTGTAAACATAAATAAATACAGGGAGGCTATCTGGAAAAAGAAATCGCCAATCTGTTGAATGCATAAGTAGTATTAAGCGTAACATAACGTAACGTATCGTAGATATAGAGAATCTTTGTTTTGTTTTTTTGCTATGTGCTTTGGTCAACTGTTGTTGAAACTCACCTGAATGGAATTTATTTGGCAGCAATTTCCCATGCAGCAGTTTCTTTGTCATTGTGACAAAGGCTTCACTATCAGTAATATTAATATTAACATTAACTTTACCATGGGTTTTTGCAAGTTATATTTGGGTTCTATGGATATTGTAAGACATATTTATTATATAAAAGTCAATGGGTCTTCAACACTCTGCTGCTGTGAAGCTCCGATCAGAACGGCTAGCGGAATCATAATCAGCGTTATGAGTGACAACTGGGTCTGTCCAATGATGTTAACAGGCTTGTTAAGGCCAGGGCTAAATGGACCAGGAACTATCGCCATTTGGTTGGCACTTTGCACTACTTTTGTGTTTATTTAAGTCTCAGACTCACACACAAACTCAGCCAGACATACACATACACACAGACACACGCAATAACACTGACACACGGACCTACAGAGACATACAAACACACTCATATGCATGCAAACACACACACACACACACACACAGACACACATGCACACACACACACACCAACTCACTTGCAACACACGATAACAAACACACATACTGTGACAACCAGCTCCCCACCAGGGGGATCCGGGGGCTAGTCGTGGAGGGCGTGTACCGCCGCCATCCACTAGCCGGCGGCAGAGAGCTCCACATTCCTCACCCTCATCAGCCAGATGGGGAACACCTGGCCGGAGGGAGGAAACGAGCGGGCGGACATCTTAAAAGGCAGCCGAGGACTCATTCCGGGTTCGAGGAAGAAAGACCAACCAGGAGGAGACAATAGACTCACCACAGACTACGAGGCTCACGGAGACCCTAGTTCAGTATTGTATCTCTTGTTCAGTCACTTTATTTGTGAATAAACGCAGACTGCGGCTTAAACCATGTCCAGTGCGTGGTACTTGCCGTGAGAACAGACACTTTTCCGAACCGGGTTGCCACAATACACACACACACACAAACACACACAAAAACACATGCACAAACAAACTCACATACACACATACGCACACACAGACACACACACATACAGATAGACACACACGCACAGACACGCTCACACACCTGCACATACAGACAAGCACTTTCCTACTCAGACACACACACACACACACACACACACACACACACTGGTATTGTGGCATTCCCCCGGTGCCACGCCCCCTGTTCGGGAGAGTCGAGGCCGGGATATACCGGTGGCCAACAGCCGGCGACAAATCCCAACCTCCCGAGAGCCGCAATCGGGGAAACGAGGAGCACCTGGGCAGGAGGCACCCAGGTGTTAAAAGGAGGCCACCAAACGACAGATCGAGGAGAGTCGAGTGGAAGAGAGGACGACGCAGAGGATCGGGACAATGCATAGTGAGCCGCACGGCGGACACGTGGACGACGACTCGAGCAACCCCCGTCTTTGAAGTGCAGCGTGCGCTTGTGTGTTTATTGGAAACGTTTGTAATAAACCGCCGCTTGAGGCTTTGGACCCTCACACCCTGCCTGGTCCTTACTTGAGCCCCTCTACCGAACCGAGTTGCCACATATGGTGGAGAATGCAGGCAACTCGGTCCACGTACGGCTCCCGGTAAGGACCCCCCCCCCCGCGTTTTGGCAGTGGCTCTTCGTTTTTGGATTTTTTTTTGTTTTTTCCGGTGCGGTTCCTCCGTTCGCGGAGGTGAATACCCGCGGACGTAGATGCAGAACCCCGGGACAGCCGCGGGACCAGCCGGCCCGAGAGGATCGGACCCCAGCCTGGCCCTGCTGACGGAGGCGGTGCTCCGCCTGACCCAGCAGGCCGCCCGCGACCAGCCGACCACCGCCCGACGAGTCGGCTCACAAAGCTAGGAACCGACGACGATGTCGAGGCCTACCTAGAGACATTTGAGCAGGTGGCAACCCGGGAGGGGTGGCCAGAGGCCCAGTGGGCCTATATAGTGGCCCCGTTTTTAACCGGGCCCGCCCAGCAGGCGAGTCAGGACCTCAACCCCGGGGACGCGGGCCGGTACACCGCACTCAAGGCGGCCGTCTTGGCCTACTATGGACATAGCCTTGCTGCGAAGGCCCTCAATTTCCACGAGTGGACGTTCGACGTCCGAGGACCCGTACGGACCCAGGTGGCCCACCAATGTCGGCTAGCCCGGAGGTGGCTGGTAGACGGTGCGGGACCCAGCCCCGTGGATCGGGTCGTGGTGGACAACACCGTGCGACAGCTGCCCCCCGACGCCCGGAGGGTGCTGGCCCACCACCACCCTGAGACCGTGGACGACCTCGTGCGCCAGCTGGAGAACTGGCAGGTGGCCCAGCGGCTGGCGGCGGGCCCGAGACCCAACCCCCGGGCATCCCGGAGAGAGACTCCAACACCGCCGTCGAGGACCCGGCCGTCCACCCCGCCCCGAGAACGAGGGGAACCCGAGACCCGGCGCTGCTACCACTGCGGACAACGGGGACACCTGGTCCGGGACTGTCCCGACCGACAGGACGTCCCCATGCCCTCCGCGTGCACCGCCCCGAGAGACCGCCCCACCTGTATGCTGGCGACCTGCTGGACACAGGGCGACAAGGACTCCCCCACCGTCCCCATCAAGGTGATGCAACAGGACACCCATGCCCTGCTGGACACGGGGAGTGCCGTGACCCTGGTGAGGGCCGACCTAGCCGGGGGCAGACCGGGAACCCCGATGCAGGTCCCCTGCGTACACGGCGACACCCGGACGTACGAAACCTGCCACGTGGTAGTACGCACACCACAGGGGGTCTTCGTCGCCCGGGCCGGGATAGTACCGACCCTTCCGGTGCCGTTCCTGATCGGCCGGGACTGCCCCATCTTCACCCGCTTTTGGAGCCCCATGAGGGGGAACCGAGGGGGACGGGAGCTGCACCGTCCGGCCGGCCGAAGCGGACGCCCGGCCCAGCGAGGGGCAAGGCGCCCGCCGACGCGAGAGTCCGGGTCGGAGTCCGGACCCGCCCCGACGACCGCCGCCGACCCCGGACCAGCACTGGGAGCGACCCGCCGACCGACCGCCGCGCGGACCGAGACGGACGACGAGCCGGGTTCCGGAGGAGAGGGTCTGTCGGCGCCGGGAAGCCCGCCCCGATCTACCGGGAGCCAGGCACGCCCGGGACCGGGAGACGGAGCAGGGCCCAGCTCCGACACCGTTACCGCCCTCCGAGAGGGGAACACCCCCGGGGAGCCCGAGAGCTCCCCCCTAACTGAGCTGTCGGACTTCGCCCAGGGCCGGGGGGGAGAACTCGGCCCGACCGGGACAGTTCGCTACGGCCCAGCATCGGGACGATGCCCTGCGGCACGCGTGGGGACACGTGGTCGCCCACGACGGTCAGGTGAGGGACTCAGTGAGCCACCTGACCCACCCCCACTTCTGCACTCAGCGGGGGTTGCTGTACAGGGTCGACGTACGCGAGGGGGAGGTAGTACAACAACTAGTGGTACCGCGGCCGTACGTGTCTAAGGTTTTGTTCATGGCCCACACACATTTGCTCGGCGCACATCTGGGCATGGACAAAACGCGAGAGCGGGTGGTGGCGCGGTTCTATTGGCCCGGGGTACGTAGAGACGTAGCGCGTTACTGCCAGGAGTGTCCCGACTGCCAGCGCGTAGCCCCGCGGGCAGTGGAGCGGAGTCCGCTCATACCGATGCCCATTATTGAGACCCCCTTCGAGAGAATAGCGCTGGACATTGTAGGACCCCTCCCCAGGACGAGCCGGGGTCATCGATATCTCCTCGTCATATTAGATTATGCGACCCGATACCCCGAGGCCCTCCCGCTGCGTGCGGCGACTAGCAAGGCGGTAGCCCGAGAGCTAGTGCTACTCTTTAGCCGGGTGGGGCTCCCAAAGGAGATCCTCACCGATCAAGGCTTGTGTTTCATGTCCCGCGTGGTCAAGGAGCTACTAAAACTGTTACAGGTCTCCCAGCTCCGGACCTCGGTGTATCACCCGCAGACGGACGGGCTAGTCGAGCGGTTCAACCAGACCATCAAACGGATGCTCAAGAAGAGCATCGAGGCGGACGGGAAGAACTGGGACCAGTTACTCCCCCACGTCCTCTTCGCCATTCGTGAGGTGCCCCAGGCTTCCACGGGGTTCTCGCCCTTCGAACTCCTTTATGGGAGGAGGCCCCGTGGAATACTGGACCTGGCGAAGGAGGCGTGGGAGAGTCATCCCTCTACACACAGGACCACCGTCGAACATGTGGAGCTCGTCAGGGACCGAATGGCCAAGGTCTGGCCCATAGTCCGAGACCACCTCGCCCGTGCTCAACAGGCCCAAGCGCGCGTGTATAACAGGGGGGCGCGCGTGCGGAACTTCCGACCGGGAGACCGGGTCTTAGTGCTGGTTCCAACCAGCGAGTGCAAGTTTCTCGCGAAATGGCAGGGCCCGTACGAGGTGGTAGAGGCCGTGGGGCCCGTCAACTATAAGGTGAGGCAACCCGGGAGACGCAAGCCCACCCAGGTTTATCATGTGAATCTGTTAAAACAGTGGCGGGGTGAGGACGACCCTCCCCTACGGGCCCCCATGGCCTTGATGGCTCGGCCCGCGATCCCTGACGTCCCGATGGGGACCGACCTCAGCCCCGCCCAGAGGACAAGAACTAGGGGAGCTGGTGCTGCAGAACCGGGACGTGTTCTCGGACGTACCGGGGCGGACCTCGGTGATCTCCCATGAGATCCGGACCGCTCCGGGGGTGACAGTCCGGATCCCGCCCTACCGGGTGCCCGAGTCCCGGCGCAACGCCATCCGAGCCGAGGTAGAGCGGATCCTGAAACTGGGGGTGATTGAGGAATCCCGTAGCGCCTGGGCTAGCCCTATCGTGCTGGTGCCCAAATCGGACGGGACCCACAGGTTCTGTAATGACTTTCGCCGGCTAAATGAAGTATCTGACTTTGACTCCTACCCCATGCCTAGAGTGGACGCACTGGCAGGTCCACGCTGGACCTAACCAAGGGGTACTGGCAGGTCCCCCTGGCACCGTCGTCCCGGGAGAAGACGGCCTTCGCGACGCCAGGGGGCCTGTTCCAGTACACCGTCCTGCCCTTTGGTGTCCACGGGGCCCCCGCTACGTTCCAGCGGATGATGGACCAGGTCCTAAGGCCGCACAGCAGTTACGCAGCAGCATATATCGATGATATAATCATCCACAGCGCCAGTTGGGACGAACACGTCAAGCACGTGCGGGCCGTGCTCAACGGCCTACGGGCGGCCGGGCTGACCGCCAACCCTGCAAAGTGCCGGTTGGGGCGGGAGGAGACGGCCTATTTGGGGTACCGGGTGGGGAGGGGGAACGTGCGACCCCAGGAGGACAAGGTGGCGGCTATCCGGGAGTGGCCCCAACCCCAGACCAAGAAGCAGGTGAGATCGTTCCTGGGGCTGGTGGGGTATTACCAGCGTTTTATCCCGGGGTATGCCTAGCCTGCCCCCTGAACGACCTCACCCGGAAGGCCCTCCCGGATAGGGTCCACTGGACTGAGGCAGCGTCGAGGGCCTTCGAGGACCTACGGGGGGCCTTATGTAAGGAGCCGTTACTGGTCACCCCTGACTTTAACCTCCCTTTCACCCTACAAACAGACGCGTCCGAGGTGGGACTAGGTGGGGTCCTGTCCCAGGTCCGGAACGGAGAGGAGCATCCGGTGACCTATCTCAGCCGGAAGCTCCTCCCCCACGAGCGGAACTACATTACAGTAGAGAAGGAGGCGTTGGCCATTAAGTGGGCCGTCACCAAACTAACCTACTATCTTTTAGGACACCAGTTCGTCCTGGTGACGGACCACGCCCCACTGAAGTGGATGGCCACCGCCAAGGACACGAATGCTCGGGTAACAAGGTGGTTCCTGTCCCTCCAGCCCTTCTCCTTCACCGTGGAGCATAGGCCGGGGCGGGAACACACCAACGCTGACGCTCTTTCCCGCCGAGATGCGTGCGGGGGCTGGGCCCCACGCACGGAGGGGCATAAGCAAAGGGGGGGAGTGTGTGGCATTCCCCCGGTGCCACGCCCCCTGTTCGGGAGAGTCGAGGCCGGGATATACCGCCGGTGGCCAACAGCCGGCGACAAATCCCAACCTCCCGAGAGCCGCAATCGGGGAAACGAGGAGCACCTGGGCAGGAGGCACCCAGGTGTTAAAAGGAGGCCACCAAACGACAGATCGAGGAGAGTCGAGTGGAAGAGAGGACGACGCAGAGGATCGGGACAACGCATAGTGAGCCGCACGGCGGACACGTGGACGACGACTCGAGCAACCCCCCGTCTTTGAAGTGCAGCGTGCGCTTGTGTGTTTATTGGAAACGTTTGTAATAAACCGCCGCTTGAGGCTTTGGACCCTCACACCCTGCCTGGTCCTTACTTTGAGCCCTCTACCGAACCGAGTTGCCACAGTATACATATTCACAAACACACATGTACACGCAAAAACACAAACACACACACACACACACACACACACACACACACACACACACACACACACACACACACACACACACACACACATAAATACACACACACAGTGAAGTGCCGGGACGTACAACATACAGTAAGTAGGAGGGGTGGGAGGGGGGGGCTATTAAGAGTCCAAGTGAACAGAGGTGAGTCTTGAGTCTATTGCAAACAACATGTGTGTGAGCATGCGTGTGTGTGTGCGTGTAGGTACCCCCGGCTGGCCCCCCGCCACAAGGAGTCTCACACCGCCGGCATCGACGTCTTCGCCAAGTTTTCTGCCTACATCAAGAACCCCCGCAAGGACACCAATGAAGGTGTGTGTGCGTGTGTCTGTGTGTGTGCGTCTGTGTGTGTCTATCTGTGTGTGTGAGCGAGTGAGTCTGTTGGTGTGTGTGTGTGTGAGTGAGTGTTTGTTGGGGTTACAGTAAAGTACAATACAGACAGATGAGTCAGATCTCTCTCTTGCTCTCTCTCCCTCCCTCCCTCTCTCCCTCCCTCTCCCTTCCCCCTCCCCTCTCCCCATCCTCCCTCCCTCCCTCCCTCCTCCCCCTCCCCCTCTCCCTCCCCCAGCTTTGGAGAAGGCCCTCCTCCGTTCCTTGCGGCGTCTCGATGACTTCCTGCGAACGCCGCTGTCGGAGGAGATTGACGCCGACGCTGCCGGCGACCTCCCCGAGTCCCGCCGCCGCTTCCTGGACGGCCCCGAGCTGACCCTGGCCGACTGCAACCTGCTGCCCAAGCTGCACATCCTCAAGGTGAGGGACTAGCCTAGCCTAGCCTAGCTTAGTCTTAGAGCCTTAGCATGCACAACCTGAGATGCGCTCCTAGCCAAGCATAGCTAACCTAGTCCTAGACACTGAGCGCGTTACACGCGTTACAGGCGTAGAAAATCTGCATTTTTGAATAGGGAACCATTGGTTTAGGCGCGTAGATGCGTTACACGCGCTAAAGCAGCGCATTAGGAGCATTAGACGCGTTTTACGCATCTATATAACACGCCCAACACACCTACGTAGAGTTAAAAAAAAAGGTACATTTTTAAGCTCCTACGCGTGACGCTTAGCCGCGATAGCCAATCAGCGTTGAGCTTGACCCGTCGTCACTGGCAGAGAGACGGAGGACAGGCGCTCCGCAGTGCTCCACAGCTGATATGGAGCGCCTGTAGTTGGTGTCCTGATGGGAGATCCTGGAACCAACCCGGGCTAGCAGGACATCGAACATGGCCCCAGTCAACCGAAAATACCGCTGGAACTGGCCGTCATCCAGGCGGAGTTCCTGTAGGAGGTGGTGAAACTCACCCGGCTGTGAGCGCCTACGGAGGATGTCATGCACCAAACACGACGGCGTTTGGGTTTCCTACTCTCCTCGAACTCCCACAACAAATACAGCGCAGCGATGGTGGTGATCTCAGCCGTGTTTGAGGAGCAAAAGAAAAGTAGCGGGGGAAAATAAGTTTTGGGCAGGCTCATCTAGCTGCGTAGGAGCGTAAGGCGCGTTAGGCGCGTTGAACCATTTTTTATGACATACAATGATCAAGCGGCAGGTTAGGCGCGTTACGTGCGTAATCCTACTCGCGTAACGCGTTCAGTGTGGCCGTACCTTAAAGCCCAGTTCAGACCAAAGATTCACCTTGCAACGAGACGGTTTTAGAACGTCGCAGGGGCGGTGTGAACGGGTCGTTGCAAGGAGTTGCAAGGAGTCGCCAGAGATTGAACATGTCAAATCGCAAGGTCCAGTTTTAGAACGCGGCGATTTAACTATTTCTCTTCAGCCAATCACAGCACAGAACAACTTGTACGTCGCGGTCTTACTCCGTCCCGGTACCGTACTGTCCACTCCAGCATAAAAATATCCGATGGAAACATCCGATATCCGGAGAATGACAAAACACAGTAACTCTAGCCTACTCTCAAGCAAAATAAAAATAAAACTAATTGCAAACCTAACTAATCGCAAACCTAACTAATCTAACCTAACCTATGCAAATAATGCTGTTGCGGCTCTCAGCTGTGCCAGAGCATTCACAGTTGCTAGGGAAACCTACTAGCGTCGCAGCCCGTTGCAGCGCGTTGCAGCCAGTGTGAACGGGCCAGTTTTAGAACGTCGCAGCCCGTCTCGTCGCAAGGAGTTGCGAGTTGCAAGCCGTTGCAAGGTGAATCTTTGGTCTGAACTGGGCTTTAGCCTGCATATCCTGAGATGTGCTCCTAGCCTAGCCTAACCTTAGCCTAGAAATTTTTTTCAAAGTTACAGGGGGCATGCTAAAGCAAACGTGCTAAAGCAGATTTATATCCGAAAATAACATGGCTGTCTTTACCTCTACCCCCCGGACCTGCAGGTGGTGGCCCGGAAGTACCGCTCGCTGGAGATCCCCGCCGACATGACGGGCGTGTGGCGTTACCTTGACAACGCCTCCCAGCGCACAGAGTTCACCTCCACCTGCCCCGCAGAGAGGGAGGTGGAGATCGCTTACCTGGACGTAGCGAAGCGCATCCAATAGAGGGAGGGAGGGGGGAGAGAGAGAGGGAGAGAGGGGGGAGAGAGAGAGGGAGAGGGAGAGAGGGAGGTGGAGATCGCATACCTGGACGTAGCCAAACACATCAACTAGAGGGGGGAGAGAGGGGGAGAGAGAGGGAGGGAGAGAGAGAAGGAGGGGAAGAGGAGGGAGAGATGGAGAGAGGGGGGGGGAGGAGGGGGAGATGGAGAGAAAGAGAGGGAAAGGGAGAGAGAGAGGGAGGGAAGGAGAGGGGAGCGAGAGGGAGGAGGGGGGAGAAAGAGAGTGGGGGGTTTTGTGTATATATACACATCTATGTATCTATAAATAGCTATATCTATATCTATATATAGATTATACATATATATATGTCCATCTATATATATATATATATATATATATATATATATATATATACATATATATGTCTATATCTATATATATTCATATGGTTTGCTACACTTAGTGTTCACGATAAGTGTTTATTTTTCTTCTGGCCTTAATGTCGTCTCTGAGAAGGATTCTTTAATTAAAACTGATTTCAAAACATAAATCAATGACCTTTTGTTTCTGTGTGTGAACTGCTTCATACTGTGTGTGTGTGTGTTCGATAAGCATCGGTACGTAGCATCATTAGCACACACACACACGCACACGCCCACACAGACACAGACAAACACACACCACAAACACATACATACAACAAACACACACACACACTTACAGACCACACACACACACACACCACACAACACATCCACACACACACACACACAACACACAAGCATAATACACACAGATACTGAGACACACACATGCACACGCAAACGCACACACACACACACACACACACTAACAAGCGCACACACAACGCACCCACATACAACAAATGCACACACACCACACACATACACCACACACAACACACACACACATCAAAAAACACAAAGTCTTAAGGATGTGCAAACACAACGCCACACACACACAATAGATGGCCAGCGTTTGACAGCGACCCCCCGTCTCCCCCCTCTCCCCTCCCTCCCACTCTCCCCAACCCTCATCTAGAGTTTACAACATCAGACTGAACGGAACCAAAGAGCAAACACTGTGACAGAGCCGGTCGCCACGGTAACGCCCGGAGAGAGGAATTTCCCGCTCACTAGTTGAAGATTAATAACGGTCATTAAAAACAAACGTTTCTATTGGTCGTAATTACATAATGGTTGTGTTCGAGAAAGACACACACAGACACAGGGAGACACAGAGACGCACACTTCGACATATTTCAACAATTTCGACCTCTGGGTTGATTTATAACTGTTATAATCTGTTGTTTTTTTGTTTGTTTTTACGTTGATTTATCTATTGTCGAGCTGTTACATTTTGATGTTGAGAACGCCCACAGACACACAGACACACAAAGACGAACAATTTCACGTATTTCACTGATTCGACAGCTGGGTGATTTCTAACTTTTTTTTGTTTATTTTAAGTTATGTGTTCTTTAGTTGGGTTGTTGACTTGAGGTCGAGAATGCACACAGGCACACAGACACACAGACGCACAAATATATCGACAGTTCCACATATTTCACAGACTCGACAGCGGGGTGATTTATAACAGTTTTTTTTAACTTTTATTTATGGGTTAGGGTGATTTCTAACTTTTTTTTGTTTGTTTTAAGTTATTTGTCTTTTAGTTGGGTTGTTAAAGTCAAAGTCGAGAACGCACACGGACACACAGACACACTGACACACAAATATATAGACAGTTCCACATATTTCACAGACTCGACAGTGGGGTGATTTACAACTGGATTGTTTTTTTGATTTACGCCGATTTATTTATTGTCAGGTTGTTGAAGTCGAGAATGTTTTCTCAGATTGAAAGCTGGGGGGATTAAGAAAAATTTTTTGGGGGGGTTTTACGTTGATTAATTTATTTTCGGGTTGAAGTTGAGTGTCTAACGTCTTTCGCAAGACAGGCCGCATTGTAATTTACATTTGTTTTTGATTCATGGGTAAAAGGCTGGAAAAAGAAGCAACCATTTTTTATCTGTTATGCATCAGTTGAAACATATTTAATATATTTAATTGCCTAATTGCCATATATTCAGAAGGAACATTCGAAGTGAGTCGTCGTAGAAAAATACAATCAAATCTTTATTGATCAGTAAAAGTTTCTGTTCATGCCAATGCTAGGCTACATCTTTATTGTTCAATGTATATAATATATTATATAATTCTTCAAATCAGGCAGGTGCCTTCGTAGAGCGAGGGGGGAGGAGAGGAGGAGGGGGGGACAGGGGAAGGGGGAGAGAGAGGGAGGGAGGAGAGGGAAGGGGGAGAGGGAGAGAGAGAGGGAGAGAGAGAGAAGGAGGGAGAAGGGAGGGGGAGAGAGAGAGAGAGAGGGACGGAGCGAGAGGGGGAGAGGGAGGAGGGGAAGAAGGAGGGAGGGAGGGAGGGGAGAGAGAGGGAGGGGGAGAGGGCGGACAGGGGGGAGGGAGGGGGGAGAGGGATGATGGGGAGGAGAGGGGTGAGCAGAGAATGGGGGGTGAATGTGGTATTCATGCATTCATCCTGTGTGCACATCGTTGTCAAAGGGGGAGGATGGGGGCGGGTCAAGGCAATGGTCTCCATAGCAACACAAGTTCAGGGACAGTGTTCAGTGTGTGTGGAGGTCAGGTCAGTTCTGGGAGCAGTACTTCCAGAAGCAGACTGCAGAGAGAAGGAGAAAAAGATACAAATCAGCTGATGGGTTGATACCTAAAATTAAATACATTTGTATGACTTCTGCAATTTTTACATCTCACCTCTTTTGTTTGACTTTTTGGGGGGCGGGTTGGATTTCTTTGAGCTTCGACCCGTCATGCTGGGGATGACGTTGTCTGTGCTGGCTCTGGGTGCAGTACCCACCGTCTCCATAGGGGCTGTGGTGAGCTTTAACACTGCCTCAGGGGCTGGTACCTACACGAAAAAAAATCGAAATTTAATCTTCTATGGAATTTGATATCATTTTTGCCATCCAATAAAGAAAACATTTTATAACTTAAAAAAAACCATTTCCGATGTTTCAAAAAAGTCTACGTTACCAACCACTTTATTCTTCTTTGCCGAAGTTCTGCCATTGGCTGTAAATAAACGAGTTTTAGTCAGTGTTTCCTCCTTTGAAAACCAACATCTCCGAATTTTTTTTGGTCGAATCAGAACTTCCCGCTAAAAAATCATAAACATCTCAATCTCTTCGCTAAACACATCCCTCCCACAGAGACATCCTTTACATTTACATTCAGGGCATTTATCAGATGCTATTATCCAAAGAGACTTACAATAAGTTAATTTGTCTTTAGAAAGAGAAACAACAATATATCTCTGTGGGTAGAGTAAGGATGTTCATAGAAGCAAGTGCCAAGCACTACAATCACTATTGTATTCTCCGTCTACAACAGAGATAGCTAGGATAAAATGGTACACAAATAAGTACTATAACTTAGTACAACGTACAATTAGTGCATAAATTAAGTGCCAGGACGAAAGACATACAATAAGTGCGCACATTAAGTGCCAGGACGTACAATATACAACAAGTATGAGGAGAGGGACTTCATCTCCTTTACCTCGCGGCATGAAGGCGATCCGTCTGCTCAGTGTTCCATTAATAGTCCTGTACAGCTCGTCCAGCCTGGAGATCATCCTAAGTATCTGGATCGATTTATCTGGACTGCTCATCTCCCTGCTGCTCCTCGGCGCTCTGACCAGCCCGCCCCTAGCCGTAGCCATAACCTTAGCATTAGCCATAGCGATAGCATTAGCCATAGCATTAGCCTTAGCCTTAGCGATAGCGTTAGCCGTAGCCTCAGCGGTAGCCGTAGCCATAGCGTTAGCACTGGCTGTTGGCATGGCGGCTAGCAGCCAGGTTCTCAGACGTCCACTCAGATAGTTTGGAGACCAGTCCATTGTCTCTTGTTCGGCTGCGAAGTTCGGTGAATTCTGTGATCTCTCCGGTGCATGAAAGAAACTGAGGAAACCTGTAGACACAACAATAAAACGTCATTACGATCAGTTTAGTTGTGGGAAATGTTTAACGAAAAACGATATCGATGCGAGATAGTGTTGCTTCTAAAAAGAGGCATCTTTAAATAAAATAAATAAAATATGTATATTAATAAATTAATTCGGTAAACATTCAGGCCTTAGACAAATACAAACATAAAAGAATAAAGGATTACTTCTGAGGGATGAATGGATGATGGTTGGATCCACGAGCAGATGGATGGATGAGTGATCAAGAGTGGCGTTACCATGACAACGAAGCAGATGATGAGGAGGACAAGGGATGAAACAGAAGGAGGAAAAAGTAGCTTTTGAAGAATTCAACTGAATGTACGTACATTGTCCGTGCGTAAAGGATCAAATAAAGACCGAAACAGCAAAGCTTTCATTTGTATGTGTCTATCCATTTACATTTAGGGGATTTTACCGATTCTCTTATCCAAAGCGACTTAGAACCATTCATACACACATTCACCCACCGACGGCGGAGTCGACCCCTCAGGGCGACAGCAAGGTGGTCAGCAGCAGTGAGGGTGAGGCGTCTCGCTCAGGGACACCTACACACAAGGGATCCAACTAGGAACCTTCAGGTTCCCAGCCGACCCGCTCTACCTCCTGAGCTACTGCCGCCCCCCCTTCTGTGGTCCTGACCTCCAGACCGATCGACTCCCTCACACACCAACTCCGCCGTCGGTGTGTGGATGTGTGTGTGAACCGTTGTGAGTCTTTTTGGATAAAAGCGTATGTCAATCACCCTAAATGTAAATCTAAATTGAAATGCATACTCGGCAATCTTCCCATGTGATTATATTTCATGCTTCGATTTTGTTGTTGTGTAAGCCTACGTTATGTAACACAAACGTTTGACGTGCATTCCTTCGTCATCGTGTCTGATATTGTTGCTAAGTGATCGCAGACGGAGAGGCTGAGGCGTCAGATGCTTGAGAGAGACAGAGAGAGAGAGAGAGAGAGATGACGTCTGAAGTTCTGTTTTGGGCACCACAACAAAGGGGCTTAGTGGTGTCTCTGTTTGAACAGAACCCCAACACACACACACACACACACACACACACACACACACACACACACACACACACACACACACACACACACACACACACACACACACACACACACACACACACACACACACACACACAGGAGGGGACCGTTTCCAGAAGGCACTGAATACGTATTGTCTATAAATACGCAAACAATTTAGATTTCTAATTTAAATTACAAATACGACACACACATATCCCAAATTACCCATAAGATGTCTCTCCCTTACCACGGTCAATCAAATATTGTGTGAAATGGACACGCAACGTCTCCGATTAAACACAAACATTCTAATCGAAGTTAAGTGTAGTTTTAGCCTTAATGCTAGCAAATTTTTACCAAAAATTACTGTGAGTTCTCCAATCGTTGTGTATAGTATGCATTTCATTCATCAATATCAACTACTATTAATGGATTCATTTACATTAACATTCAGGGTGTTTAGCAGACGTTTTTATTCAAAGCGACTTACAATAAGTCCATTTGTCAGAAGAAAGAGAAACAACAATATATCGCTGTCGCTACAATAAGGATGTTAATAGAACCAAGTGCCAAGCACTAACAATCACTAGGTTAACCCATTCCCCGTAGACAACAATCAGTCGGAGATAAACGCAATTTCGACTCCTCTGTATGTCTGGCACATATTTTGAAATTGAAAAGAAGTTGACTTTTACTTTGACAACTCGACCTGGGATTCAAAGACATTAAAACACCTTGAGTTGAATCATGGGGTGAGTGTTACCTCTCTCTGCTGGTGCTGCTTCCGATCCGTCATTGAGAAGAACGGCCGCTAGAGAGACGGCCATCATCACCGCCATGAAGCTGAAGGTTGCCATGTGGGAGACTGATGGAACTCTACTGATCACGGTTTGGTTTATTCGCTGAAGATTCGTCGGACGTGTTTGGACGCGAGCCGGTTGTGAATTCAGCTCTTTCCGAAGTTTTTTCCGGTAGAAGAATTAGCCGAGTTTCTCTAATGGCGTTCGCAGAGGCGTTACGTGATGAAAATTCGTAACTTTCGTAATGTCTCAAAAGTTTGTCAACCGGAAGAGCGATGCAAAATATCCCGAAAACCTTTCGCAGACAAAAAATGTGTCGTTCGTTTTTCTGTTGTTTTTTTCCTTTTCCACGTCAAAAAACTGTTGTCTTTGTTCCTTCTTTTTTTCGTTCTACTTCGTTTATTCGTTTCAGTTGTGCAGCGTTTCGTGCGGTATAGATGCACCTCTTTGCAGAAGGCTTGTCGAGCAGACTCGATATTTTCCCGCGGTTCCTGCCGCGTGTTTCTGACCCAAACCGAAAATTCGACCCCTTTATAAACCCACAGCCGTCGGCGGCGGCGACGGACAGCTCGCTCGGAGCCAACCGGAGCTTCCGACGCAGGTCCTGGCCCCGCCTCCTAAGGCTCTCAGTCATTGCGGTGACATTTGGGCAGTTTGGGGCATGAGGCCTATTGTGTCTCTGCGGTGTGTGCGTCCAACTATTTTGTGAATGCGCTCTGAGTGTGTGCGTTTGGAAAGTACTTTAACGCGTATGGGTGTACGTGCGTGTGTTTGTGTATGGGGGTTTGCACTGTGTGTGTGTTTGTGTGTGTGGGGTTTGCACTGTGTGTGTGTGCTGTCCTGCTGTACAAGCAGTGATAAGGCTCTTCTTAATATGTTTGCACAAGGGCCACAGAGAGAAAGGCCCTCTGACGCAGGAGACAACGCACACACTGTTACTGGGACGCACCGGGACGCACACAAACACACACACACATACAGGCAACACACACACACACACACACACACAAACACACACACACACACACACAGTCACAACTGGGACGCACACACACACACACACACACAACGTCACAATTGGGACGCACACACACAACGACAACACACAAACACACACACATGCAGTTACAAGTAAAAAGACCCAAAACTTTCTCTGCAAGCTTGTCTACATAACACACCCCACAGTCCTGGGGTGACACACAACTGCGACACACACACACACACACACGAACACAGTTACAACGCACACACACAAACACATGCAGTTACAAATAAAAACACACAAAACTTTCTCTGCAAGCTTTTCACACAGCACAGCACACAGTCCTAGGGTCACACACAACTGTGACACACACACACACACACACACACACACACACACACACACACACAGTTACAACTGCAACACAATCTGTCACAGACACATACCAAAAAAACAGACAATAACGACCACATGCAATTAAAAATAAAAACACAAAAATTGCTTTGCTATATTCTCCACATAACACACCACACAGTCCTAGGGTCAACCCATATACAAACACACACACACACACACACACACACACACACACACACACACACACACACACACACACACACACACACACACACACACACACACACACACACACACACACACACACAAGTTACAACATCAACTCACGCAATCTGCCACTCACACACAAACATTCAACAAGTGCAGGTTATTCTTTGCACTTAAACGTCTCCATACCCACACACACACACACACACACACACACACACACACACACACACACACACACACACACACACACACACACACACACACACACACACACACACACACACACACACACAGCGCCTGTGATGCACATCAAAGGCTGGTGACGTGTGGAGCGGCCATGATGGAATCACCAAAAGGACAAGAGGTCCGGTTTGCGGGTGAGGGGGGGGGGGGGGGGGGGGAAGAGGAGAGGAATGATGAGAGGAGGGGAATGATGTCATGGGCGCATGTTCAAGCACAAACACACACACAGAAAACAAGCCAAATTATTTATATTTGTCGGCAATGACTGAGTGACGTATGTGTGTGTGTGTCCCTCCCTCCCTCCGCCTACTTCCTGTGATTCATCTCTAAACTCTCCACTCCATTCATCGATTGTCTCCCTCCTTCGTCTTCTATTCATCTCCCTCTCTCTCCCTCCCTCTCCCTCCATCCTTTCTCCTTCCCTCCCTCCCTTCTCTCTCCTCCTCCATCTCCATCTCCCATCCATCTTAGAATCTTTTAGACGATTCCGTTTGATCCGATTGACGTCAATGTGACGTTTCTCTGGTCCAGTTCTTGTTTCGAAAAGTTTGATTCAATTGAGGGGAGAATCAGGGACAACGGCCATATTTGTTGTCCTAAGATAAAGGAAAACCATATTTGCAGTCCTAAGATAAAGATCAGACATATTTGTATTTGTTGTAATGCTGTGAACAAGGACAGCCATATGTGTAGTCCTCAGACAGAAACGCTGTTAATACTAATTATGAGCCACACCATACCAGAGCACGGGTATTAGACTTATCATATGCTGGGTGCACACTAGACGTTTTTTTTTCTAATTTAAACAACTGTGTTCCATTGTTATAACCCCCCAAAAATGATTGAGAACAACCAAGCTGGCTTTAATTTTCGAAATTATTTTTTGGAGCAGTGCCGCATTTGTCCAGCAGAGGGCAGTGTTGGCTAGAGAGGTCTGTTCCTGAACATGATAGGTTTTTGGGACACACACACACACACACACACACACACACACACACACACACACACACACACACACACACACACACACACACACACACACACACACACACACACACACACACACACACACACACACACACACACACACACATAACCTGTGTCAATATGATCAATTCAAATCGAATCCATTATTTGTATGTAAACCTTTATTGAAAACAGCTGTTGAATTCCTTTATCTAGTCTTCCTTGAACCCGTTATAAATTGCATTACAACTTCTGCAAAATATTAAAAACACAAAAAAGCTCAAATCAGCAGCCAAGTGGATCCCTCAACTTTTCGGCAGCGACGGATCCGTCATCCAATCAGATCACGAATGCAAATGTAAGCACTGTGACACTACTCGGGCTCACGCCTCGTGCCCATTGCACCGTCAGTCAAAGGACTGGGAAGGCGTGGCTGACGGATGGGGCAGGTTTCCAGGGTCGTCAGAACCCGAGTAGTGTCACAGTGCTTAAATTTGCATACGTGTTCTGATTGGATGACGAATCCGTCGCTGCTGAAAAAGTTGAACATTTTTCAACTTTTTGACGGCGCCTTCAGCGCACGGATCCACAATGCATTGCGCGTCCGTCCCCATTCAAAGTCAATGGGGATCAGTCAACGGACGGAGGTAGTGGGCACGAGGCGTGACAACCCTGGAAAGCTCCCCCATCCGTCAGCCACGCCTTCCGACGTCCTTTGACTGACGGTGCAGTGGGCACTCTCTCTCTCTCTCTCTCCCTCCCTCCCTCCCTCCTTCCCTCCCTCCCTCCCTCATTCGGATATTCTGAGCTTGGAGTGGTCATGTATACTGTACCAGTTGCTATATATAAAAGCTGTATGCTATAATGGGAGGTAAAGAGCATCTGAGGTTGTCTGTCATCACATCGTGTTCCTTTGACACAATAAGTTTGCATAATTACTGAATAATGATAATAACAGTTTCATGAAAATGTTAGCAGATGAACATTTTCATTTTCATTGGCAATCTCTAAAGATGTTCCTTCATTAAAACAAAAACGCATAAAAAAAAGGCATTTTTTTTTTTTAGTTTAAAGACGTTTAGAAGTTGAGAATAATATTTTATAAATAAAATGTATTTATTTTCTGGTCATGAAATAAAATATTTACCGAAATCCACTCTTAGTGCTTTGGGTCCCTCGGGTTCTGCTTTCCAGATAAATTATAAAACTATTTTTTTATTACTCGATAAAACACTACGGAAATTCCAAAGATTGCACATAACTGATTCGCGCAATAAATATTTGTAAAAAGAAAACACAATGTTTTGTGAATGAGCTTCCCATAGAAAAGATCTCAAACATTTTTTGCACATCTTTTCTCTGAATGGTCAAATCGTTGCGGCTCTAACTTCCGATTTCGGATACTGATCGAAGGCGCGCTCTATGGTCAGATTATGTACCGGGCTCTTAGGATGCAAAGTGTGACGGCAGTGATGGCCAGAACACTGGTCATGATGGTGATTCGAACCCAGGGCACATCATCCCCATGGCTGTGGTCCTGCCCACCTAGGGAGAGAGAGAGGAGGGGTTGGTGAGAAATCTAATACTGAAAAGTATAAAATCTTTATTGATATTAATATCTATCTATCTATCTATCTATCTATCTATCTATCTATCTATCTATCTATCTATCTATCTATCTATCTATCTATCTATCTATCTCTAAATCTATATTAATATATCTTTATCTATTTATATCTCTAAATCGATATTAAAGGTCCAATGGCATGGTACCTTATGGATGCTTTAATATAGATATTAGTAGGCCCCTAAAACAGTACTTGAAGACGTTCCCGAAATTCAGCACTGGTGCTGAACTACAGCCACTACGAGGAAGTCGTACATTTCCCAAACGCGCCATTTCGGTGTCTGTAGCTTTAATGCAAATTAGGAGAGCTCCTCATTCAGATTCCTGGAGCTCTGTATCTAAATAATATCATGCTATACATAGATATCTATATCATATAATATATATATATATATATTATCACGGCCAAAAGCTGTGTGCGCCTTCAGACGATATCATGAATCTCAAACGACTGTGTCGGGTTCTCCAACAGGTTCTTCCACTTCCACATCAATCTGAAGTAGACTGAACCACGACATGGAGGAGAAAGGGATTGTCTTCTGTTATTGTCTCCCACCGGAGCCCCGCTACCCGCTGATAACAAAGAGGTGTACAACACTTGCGTTACAGTGTGTGTATTCACACACACACATGTGACGCTCGCACGGTCGTAGCTCATTGGGCAAAGCAGATATGGGGGGATACGATTTCCCCGTATGATGACATACAAGGAAGAATTCCAAATCGGCGCATCTGAGCATTGTTTTTTCAAAGGCAGAGCAGGATACCTAATGCTCGTTTTACACCTAACACCATTTCTAGCTAATGGGGGACCCTAGGCATGCTAGGGGAACTCATCTATCTAATATCGAGCTACGCGACGTAGCCTATCGTAGGAATACTAATATAGACTCACTAACCAGACTTTAGACAAATAATCTAAAGTCTGATAGAAAATATACTATTTTACTTACTGTTTCTAATTATTTACTGCTAACGAATACTTTATGAGGTAAACCTTTCTCATACTGGGTGGCCCCTCCCTTTGCCACAAAAATTTAGCAAGCCATCTATGCAACCAAGTTAACCCAAGTTATTTCCTCCCTTCTTGAAATCTAAAAAGTGAAAACCTCTCTCTCTCTCTCTCTCTCTCTCTCTCTCTCTCTCTCTCTCTCTCTCTCTCTCTCTCTCTCTCTCTCTCGCGTAAGATTGGGGCTGTGTTTGGAATGAGCAGGTTTCAACATCCTTACAGTTGAGTGATTGTGATTGTGATTGTGGAATTAATTTTTCTGGGGAAACAATTTAATTGGTTCTGGGCGGTCGCAACTTCTCGGTTGTGTTGTGGGCAGGGGAAAGGCATGTATCTCAGCCTCTGATCTTTGACATCTGGGTCTGATAGAATCATATAGTATGAGTGGCATGTGGCTCTGGAAGTAGAGCGGGTTGACTTGTAACTGGAAAGTTGCAAGTTCGATCTCCAGCTCCTCCTAACTGAGTCTCGAGGTGTCACTGCTCCTGACGAACTGGCATCCAAAGCGACTTATAACCATCATTCCATCATTCACGCACCGATGGCGGAGTCGACCCCTCAGGGAGACAGCTAGCTCGTCAGGAGCAGTCAGGGTGAGTCGTCTCGCTCAGGGAAACCTCAACACTCCGGGGAGGAGCCGGGGATCCAACCAGGTCCAGTTACCAGTCAACCCACTGTGTCACCGCTGCCCGTAAAGCACTTTGTGACCACGATTTTGTGTTCTGAAGCGGGGTCGGTTTGAGGTGAGCAGCTCACCGAGGGTGTCATCGGAGAGGAGTAGGGGGCTCTCCAGCAGGGTGGGGTCCGAGGGGGTCGGCACCTCCTCCTCCTCATCCTGTGGCGTAGAAGGCTCCGTCGATGGAGTCGCCTCGGGGCCCATCTCCTCTGGGAAGAATTGTTAAGAATGTCAACACGGAACACAAACTATCAAAGAATAGTTCATAATAAGACGGAAAATGACAGACGAGGAGAGCATGTGAAAGGTTTCACAAAAGCTTTTCCCTATGAAGATATTATTTCAGAAGAAAAACTGAGCTCCTGTGACTAGGGATGCACCGATGTATCGGACGAACATCGGTAAAGGGTTAGCCACATGTGTGCGCAGGCTTTTTTTTTTCTGTCGTATCACTCGGCAAGCGTCCTCGGTTGCTAAGCAACGTCAAGGTCATTGTCGGACTATTTCTCAGCTGATTAACACTACGAATGCTTGTAACAAATAAATTGTAAAAAGACACACTGTGAAGTAATTTTTTTGGCCATAGTTTCCATATGCTAAAGATGTGTCTAGTTCACCGTCGTGCAGGCTGTGTTCAGTAAAATAAATAGCAATCTGTTTTCGGCGCATCTGCCTAAGCCCACGTTGAAATAATTTTGATGTTGAATGTTGATGCCGCAGTTGTTGAAATAAACAGATTGATTACATACAAATCATAAATCCTCTCCCTGTGTCATTGTGTGTGTGTGTATACGAGGTGCGTGTCTGCGTGCGTGGGTGGGGGGTTAGGGTTTGTTTCCCTGGCACAAAAGGGGAAATAAATAACAATAAAAAAACATCGGTATCGACATCGGCTATGACCAAGATGTTATTTTAAACATCGGTATCGGCCCAAAATTTCACAATCGGTGCATCCCTACCTGTGACCGTGGAATTCGTTGTTGTGTATCGATATGAGAGGCCACAGAGATTTGTTTTTTTAGGAGTTGACAAACTTGTAGAATTGTTGTTTTGCTGTCCCACAAACAACACAAGTTAAACCATATGGAGTTCTAGGCTCACAAATCCTATCCCATAAATCACACGTTTCACAACACGTTTGCTCATATTTTTTCCTCAGTGGCAGCAGGAAATAGGGTGCGCACTTGCTCTCTCTCTCTCTCTCTCTCTCTCTCTCTCTCTCTCTCTCTCTCTCTCTCTCTCTCTCTCTCTCTCTCTCTCTCTCTCTCTCTCTCTCTCTCTCTCTCTCTCTCTCACAAAAGAGAGACCAGAGATTCTGATCTAAAATGAGACTTTAACCTGCTTAAATTCAGGTTAAATAAATAAAAATATAACCAGGACAGAAATTATTACCGTCGTCCAAGTGCTCCGATCCCAAAACGGTCAATTTCACGATTTCTGGAGACCCTCGCCTCGGCTCTGGAGAGGGCCTGGGGGGTGGGGGAGGCGAAACAAATCAACCACAGACCAGCAAAAGTCATCAAAGTCACAACTCGTATCTGTTTTGGCACCACAGTGGTGGAACGAGCACCCTGCCGACGACTGGACCGAAGAGTCACTCACCAGCCGCCGCAGAAGACTCCAGACTCACCTGTTCAGAGTTCCCCTCCAACCCCTCCCACTTCTTGTATGTTTGTACGTCCTGGCACGTAATGTAATGTACACACTTATTGTATGTTTGTACATCCTGGCACTTCATGTACACACTTATTTTATGTTTGTACGTCTTGGCACTTAATGTACACATTTATTGTATGTTTGTACATCCTGCCACTTAATGTACACACTTAGGGTATGTTGTACGTCCTGCCACTTAATGTACACACTTTGGGTATGTTGTACGTCTACATCAGTACAAAAACAGATGATTAAAATACATATTTTTGTAATTTGCACAGCATTTTTGCACTTCAATCAACCTTGGCTGGTACCACTACATATTAGTATTTTCACTATGTAATTTACTTTATCTTGTATTGTCGCCACTACGTGGCTTTTCAGGAACCAAGGCTAGGAATTTTACTGAACTTGATTACAGTAATGTATTAAAGTAATTCTGATTCTGATTTTATCAAAATCAATCTTTCCCGCTACGCCCATTTTTTCATTTAATCTCAGGTTTGGCTGCTCCCTATTGGCCCACATTGATGTCCACCCGGCCCTGTTAGGCCGGTCAGACCCAGGCCTCACCGTGATTGGAAGAAGCAGTGGTAGACCCCCCTGTCGGTGATCAGTACCTGGCTGATGATCAGACCCACATGGTTACCGTCCGTCTCCACGTGGAAACGATCTTCATCCTGTACCCGACAAAAACAAAAAGAGAGGTCGTCCTTAGCGATGGTCGCTACATGTTAAGGTCGCCAAATGCTATGGTCGGTACACGCTACATGCAACGGTTGCTACATGCTACGGTCACTACATGCTAGGGTCGTTACATAGTAGGGTCGCTACATGCTATGATCGCTACATGGTTCGGTCGCTACATGCTATGGTCGCTACATGAAATGGTCGCCACATGCTACAGTCGATGCATGCTAGTCACTACATTCGCTACATGCTACGTTCGTTACGGTCACTACTTGCTACGGTCGCTTCTCTGACGATATGAAATGTCAATAATAATAATGAAGAAAAAAATTAAAATATTTGACCCATGCAGCTTTGAGTTATGAACCGGTTAGCTAGTTTCACCCTATAAACCACCAACAGTCCCTAGCAACCACCCATTGCCCCTAGCAAACACCCAGAGTCCCTAGCTACCACCAAGATTCCCTAGCAACCACCCAGTATCCCTAGCAACCACCCATTGTCCCTAGCAACCACCAAGGCTCACTAGCAACCCCCCAGGATCCCTAGCAACCACCCATATTCCTAAGCAACCACACAGAGTTCATAGCAACCACCCCAGGATACCTAGCATCACAATGGCAACCATCCAGAACACCCTAGCAACGTCCTAACAACCACCCAGAGGAACACTTAAAGAACATCATAGCAACACCAGAGCAACCACCCAGAAGAACAGTCGAGTAGCCATTAAGAACACTATAGTAACACCCTAGCAACGTCCTAACAACCACCCAAAGGGACACTTAAAGAACACCATAGCAACATCCGAGCAACCACCCAGAAGAACAGTCGTGTAACCATAACGAACATCCTGGCAACACCCTAGCAACATCCTAACAACCACACAGAGGGACA
This sequence comes from Gadus chalcogrammus, assembly GCF_026213295.1. Taxonomy (NCBI): domain Eukaryota; kingdom Metazoa; phylum Chordata; class Actinopteri; order Gadiformes; family Gadidae; genus Gadus; species Gadus chalcogrammus. The sequence continues at coordinate 7,020,873 of NC_079418.1, forward strand.
CTTAAAGAACACCATGGCAGCACCCTAACAACGTCCTAGCAACCACCCAGAGGAACACTTAAAGAACACTATAGCAACACCCTAGCAACACCCTAGTAACGTCCTTGCAATGTCCTTGCAAGGACGTGGGTCAACACGCTTGCCTCTGTCACTCCGACTAGGAGCAGACTCTTGTTCCAAACCCCCTCGTACCATCGGACCCCCGCCCTACCTCATGGTCGTGCGGCACCGGGACCCCGTCCTTCTCCCACCAGAAGCGGAGGTCCTGTGAGCGCTCCGCCTCTGGGGCCTCACAGCTCAGGTAGGTGGAGTCCCCGAGCCACGCGTTCACCCACAGGGTCTGCCCCTCAGGGGGCTCTGGGGGGAAGGGGAGAGAGAGGAGGGTAGAATGATGAAGACCCCCCCCCTGCCCTCCTCCCTGGGGTTTATGTTGCCACAACGCCCAACCCCCTGTCTGTCTGTCTGTCTGTCTGGCTGTTTGAGTGTGTGTGTCTGTGCTAGAGTGTCTCTCTCTCTCTCCCTCCCCCCATCCTTCCCCCTCTTCCCCCCCCTCCCTCCCTCTCTCACCCACGCTCAGCCACACATTGGTCAGGGTCTCTCTCCCTCCGTCTCCCTCTCTTTCTCCCTCCCCCCTCCCTCCCTGACTCACCCACACTCAGCCACACATTGGCCAGGGTCCTTCTCCCCGGTACGATGCACTCGTACATGTTGACATCGGCGTGCCGCACCCCCTCCAGAACCAGCGACCAATCACCCGTCAGGACGCTGTCCTCAGACGCCAGGTGAACACGCCCCTGGAGGGCAGAGAGGCACCAGAGAACGGATGGGTTGGAAACTGCAAGTTAAGTTCCCCTCTATAAGGGACACCCAGTGGTGATTCAGGGTGCTGGCCTGCCCTCCCACTAGGAATAGAGTCCCAGGGAGCAGGGAGGCCTTCTCCCTTTGACTAACCACATCCTTCCCATGGCCGAGTGTGTGACGCTGTTTGCCGTGTCTTTTGAATTGCCTTCAATGTACGTTTCTTTTCATTTATTTGATATTGTTTGTTCTAGAAATGATGTGACGGTTAAATGGCCAATTTATTTACTTTGTTACATTATGTTATGAGGCACTTAAAAGTCTAAGTATTTCATTTGATTGAAAGGCCATAGTTTGTTAAGAGAGATATTATAATTTATCTCTTTCTTTGTCTGTCTAGAACCATGACCATCACTATGACCAAACCCGCTTTGCTTGTAAAATGAAGTGACAAGTAAACAAATCCTATAGTTTCCTGGTGGTTTGTGGCTCCAGAACTACAGAAAAAAGGAACCACAGAAAAAGGAACTAAAAAAAGAAAGAGGTACTAACACTAACACAAACACAAAACCGTACCTCATACTGGGAGCCCTCCACCATGGCCCCGTCCTTGAAGGCGACCACGTCCTTCCCCATGGCCTCCCAGACGAACAGCCCCCCCTCATCCTCCTCCTCTCCCCCGGGCCCCCCTAGGCCCCCGCCGGCCCCCAGCCCCAGAAAGGAGGAGCCGTTGCAGGGGAAGATCGCCATGGCCCCCAACTCCACTTCCAGGGTCACCATCTCCGTGCTGGGGGGTGCGGCTGACAGACAGACAGACAGACAGACAGACAGACAGACAGACAGACAGACAGACAGACAGACAGACAGACAGACAGACAGGCACACACACGCACACACACACACACACACACACACACACACACACACACACACACACACACACACACACACACACACACACACAAGTTCAAGTTAGTCAAATGCAAAACATAACAGGCAAAGCAGTCATAGCCGTCAATGACATGTTTGTATCCCAAGCCCTCCTAAACAATGCAAGGACAGACCCTCTTGGATCAAACAACAAGATCCACTCGTGGTATTATTGCTTTGGAGGAGGACATTAAGGAAGCACTCACCCCGGCAGAGCACTCCGAGGAACAGAACCACCAGCATCACGCTACTGGATTGCATTGTTCAGTCGCACTTTTCTGCTTTTTCGGACCAAATACGCACACAATCACGTACCCTACACCATGGACCCCCCCAAAAACATAATTATTATTGCAGAAGAATTATACTTGTGTAGAAAGTGAACCGGATATGCGCGCCGCGCCGTTCCAGAAATCGAGTCTTGCGTAAAAGTTCCATGCGTAAAAGTATAAGCGATTCAAATAAAACCAACCAAAAGCCGGAACCTACTAAAATCGCGGGATTGCCACGACGGGAGAAAAAAAACGAAACAGCAAGGAGGGGGAGCGCTAGGTGGTGACGCGTGAACGCGCAAAACGTGCAAACACCTTCTGTGCCATGCACCTCCGGTCCAATATTGGATCGCGTTACCAAACCCATACGTTCAACATGCACGGTGTAGGGAAGGAACCCCCCACACCCCCCTTCCTAATGTGCTGCGTCAGCGCGCGGAGCGCACGGGACACCGAGGAGGGGCGCGGCCGCGGGACGTCTCGCGTGTCCATACCGAGGTGTCCTACGCGAAAGTGAGATTGACACCTTATTTATATCCACAGTGCGCCATAAAACCCTGGATTTGGTGGAGGATGTTTAATAAAATGGACCTATTGGGGTTTTGGTTTTACGCGCGTACGTTTTGCCTTCAATACAGTTCTTGCGTGCGGTCTGATTTGTATTATTATTCTATTTTATTGTTACAGGGATTCAGCTTGAAATCAATTATATTTTTTTGCTCACGTGAGCCATAATTCACTCCTATTTTCTACTCTGGACCATAGGGGAGTCCAAACCCAACAGCAGACAGTTGGGTTCTTGGAGTGAGATTCAGGAAGTGAGATAGTTCTGTTTTAATGACCGAGTTTTGACATTTATATGCACCCGCATTTCAAGCATGAAGGGAGTGGCAGGGAGTTTTCGGATAAAAGAGAGCGAGGTTGGAGTGAAGGAAGAGAGCGAGAGCGAAAGCGAGAGAGTGAGAGAGTGATTGGATCTGAGAGAGAGATAGCTTGGATCTGAGAGAGAGCGAGCAAGCTAGTCTTTCCGAAACACTAGAAGGTACTTGGGGGGGGGGGGGGGGGGGGGGGACTTCTCTAACCCTCTCTTAGTCCGAGTAGTACAGCCCACCTCTGCCTATTGAAGGTAAGAGCCGTTCTCTGTAAAGGGTTAGCTGCAGGGGTGGACTGGGACAAAAATTCAGCCCTGGCATTTTCTGTCCAGACCAGCCCACTACATTATCAGCACTAGGGGTGGGACGAGACGAACGGGAAGAACCCTGTATGTACTTTATTAAAACAATTTAATCAAGTACATACATCCGAATAATAGTACAGCACTGCTAATAGCAGTTGTTGCCTTTTTTTGTTTTTGTTTGTCTCTTGTGCTGCTGACAAGAAAGGCGTGAAACCTGAACAGGAAGTTAACAGACATCCTGTGGTCGCTGCATCTCCATCCCCCATATCTACGTAGCTACAAAACGCTTGTTAAATATCACACTTGATCCAACGCTAATTTCTCTCTTGCAGTTTTTAGTCTGTGAATGTGAAAATCTTTTTGTGTAAGCCCAGCATTAGTTAAAACCCGACCAAAATATCCTGACAAATAATCTAAATAGAAACATATTACAGACAGTAGCAGCATTAGAGCTGAAACGCATTTGTTTCAACTGTGACTCAGTAATTGTGAAACCATAAATAGAGAATTTAATTTTTTTTATCTGTAGCTGCGAGAAAAAGTCTAAGACATGAATTACTTACTCGTGGGAGTCACGGACTCCCACGACTCCGGCCCATGCCATGAGGTCCAGCCCACCCTGGTTTCTGTTTTGATTGACAGCACTGCCAGGGCTCTCTGAGCCTGTCAGCCCATGATTGATTGACAATGACAAACATAGACCAATAATCTGTGTCGATGCTGGCCACACACTGCTAGCCCTCTGTTGCCCATTGGCCGGCCCAATTGGAGGGAATTTAGAGAGAGAGAAAAAAACAAAACATAGCGGACCGGACCGGCCCACATTGGGTCAACGGCCCACCGGGACGATGCCCGGTATGCCAGATGGCCAGTCCACCCCTGGTTAGCTGCACTCTGATTGGTCAACGAGCAACAGGTGTGCAGCCTCCCCCAGCCCCAGAGTTAAATCAGACTCACCCGGGGATTCCACCGGACGCGTTACGGCAACGTTACGGCTGCGGCACGTCTTGGCCGCGACTTTGCCCTGCTTGCATTTCCACCGGGCGCGTTACGGCAGCGCAACGCTGCCTTGCGAGCTAGCCGTATTCACGCGAGATCACGAGATCCCGCGATAATCCTCAACCTAATGTACTCACCTTCCACTCCCAAAACGACTGCAATTAAATGCCAGGCTTTGTCCTTTCTGACATTGTTCTTATAAAAAGGATGATTTGAGACCCTTTGATTGATTGACTGCTGACCTGGTGCCACCGGTCATGACGTAATAATGTTTTATTTATTGTGTTTTATTTCAGAGACTCCGTGCACAGCCCCGCCTTCCCCAGTGAACCAAGAAACCCCGCGTCGTGACGAACGGGGGATTTGACCCCCTCGGTTTTACACAGGAAACTTGAGACAAGAAGGTGAAATCGTCGGGCGTGCCAAGCTGCGACCGAACCGGCTCGGCAGTGTAGAAAGACCTATAGCCAGGGTTCGAGTTAGGTGGGAGGCAGTGGGAGCTGAGCTCCCATAAAGAGAGGTCTGGCTCCCATGAAAGCAGTAAACTCAAATATCTTTGGGGGTCTCGGAAAATACAGCCGCATAATATTGTAATTACAAATAAAGCTATTTTCCTAAGCCCAGACAGGGCGACCGGACACCGACGCGAAACGGAGGTGCTTCGACCTGAAGGGGCTTATTTTCGATTACGAGCGGCTACTTGCCAAACGATAAAATAGCCTAACTTCACAAGGTGTCTTTTTACAATTTATTTGTAACCATGCGTAGTGTTGATTAGCAGAGAAATGGTTAGCCAAAGACGTTGACATCGCTTAGCAACCAAAGAAGCTGGCGTTGTTGTGAAGGGCCCATGCAAGTGAACGGAGCGTTCCACCACGGCATTGAGAAGAGCCGTGTCATAATAGCCAATACCTCCTATATCCCCCCCCCCCCCTCCCCTGTCAAAATTCAGCGCAATAGAATCATAACTCGAACCCTGCCTATAGCCTACTTCATCCTTCCCAACAATATGGGCAGGATCTAGACCAAGCTCTCCTAATCGGGTCAGCAATAGCCGTGTTTGAATGATAATGAATGAATGGAACGTTGCATTTTTTATGTCAACAAATATTCTATACTAGAGATCTAGAGAAAAAAAAAACAAAAAAAAAAAAAACACAATTATATATTTTTTCCCTCCTGGTGCATATTTTTGCGCCCCTTCTATATCTCCAACCAATATTTTGACATTAAAAAAAAAAAATCTAACATTAGGGTAAAATGAGCCAAAAATCGAAAACGGAAGGGGAACCTACCTCCTTGGTTTCGTCAGAACATGCTAGTACTATAAGGCGTTTGGTTAGAGTGTTTTCAAGAATCGAGAATCAAGAACGAAATCAAGAAAATTAAGAGGCAAAAGCCATCCGGGGCGCAATTTTTTCCTCCGTGGATTTTATTCTTGAATTAATGTTTGTTCATCGTTGCGATCGTTGTTGTGTTTATGTGAAAGAAATGCAGTTACAGGGCAAAACAGTTTTTCAAGGTTGCAATTCAGTTTTCGTGGGGAATTAACAAACTTTTTTTTTTTATTTATTTTATTTTTTTTTGCGGAGGGGGGGGGGGGGCGCCAGGAGTGAAGCTCTCCTAGAGCGCCAAATGTGCTGGGGCCGCCCCTGCCTGTTTCAGCCCCGTGTCAGTGGACAGTTACATCAATCCTACGATCATCGTGAGTGCAGTGAAAGCGCGTTCACGTAAAGTTTCGGGAAAACTTTACGTTTCGGGAAACGCTCCAAAGAAATTATCGATGGTTCGAAAGATCCATCGGGAGAATGATCTTACGAGCGAAGATCGTTATCCATCGGGAAACCCGAACGCATCCCGAACGCATCTTTAGCCTAAGTAGATCCTGAAGTGCGTCGTACGAGCATCGTTCAGTTTTCACACCGTTTCCCGAAAGCATCGTTGGTAACGAACGTCGTGAAAACGCTAACGAGGACTCAACTCGTAGGATGCTGAGAGCATCGTTAGCCTACTATAGCCTCAGTGGCGTCACCAGCGGACATTCCGTGTATTGGATGCGTTCTATTAAAACACATCCAATAACGGAATTCCCAGCTGGCGCAATTTCGCAACCAAAAACAGTGGTTACCGCCGATATAATACTCATAGACTGTTAGATTTAAACAGCAAAGATAGAGACATGTTAGAAGTCAACAACAACATAATTTATTGCAGCAATTTAAAATTCCAAAAATACATACGCATCCGAAATGTAGGCCTACCGATCAATCGCCACGTAACAAGGCATATAATACAATCAAATGATTCCATTGCTCTTGTGTGGGAGGTCGCTTTCGAGCTGAACTTGCTTTCTCCCTCTGATTTTAATTCAACCATCGTGGTTAAACGGTCCTCATATTGATCAATGACAGAAGACATAGGCTACTAGACATGCATCATGCTGAGACCAGCGGGTGTCGGAGAATTTCTGCAGGCGTTTTTTGTTGCGATTGTTTGCATTAAGCACTGTAGGCGCTTCGGTAATGCTGTGATGAAGTTCACTATTTATTGGACCCTGTCTAGACAGTAACGAACATCTCTGACCATAGTTAATCGTGTTTGTAGTCTACACTCAGAAGTGAACTCATTATTGAATGCGGGTGTCTTCATTCATAAAAAAATTTAAACATTCAGGGGTATGCAATAATACAAATTATTCTAAAGAGGTCAGAGACTCCGTGTGCAGCCCCGCCTTCCCCAGTTAACCAAGAAAGCCCGCGCTGTGACGAATGGGGGATTTGACACAGGAAACTTGAGATAAGAAGGTGAAATCGCTGGGCGTTCCAAGCTTCGACCAAACCGGTCAATTGTGTTTTAATATATTTAGCATTCATATCATTGCAAACTATTCTTTTCGTGGGCTACTCTGCTGTTGGCCTTGATGGGGAGATATTTTAACCCTTTTTAACCCTATTTCCTGCATCATTCCGGCGTCTCCCCCTCCTACATAGCCCGTTTCAGCACCGTGTCAGTGGACAGTTAATCCTACGAACGTCGAGAGTGCAGTGAACGTGCGATCATGTCAAAAGGAGTTTCGGGAAACGCTCCAAAGAAATTCACGATGGTTCGAAAGATCCATCTTCAGAATGATCGTACGAGCGAAGATCCATCGTTATCGGGAAACGAGGCCCAGGTGAGGAGCCACAATATGGTACTAAAGTGTGACTATGGTCACGTATTTATGACTCTCCCAAATTAAAAAAATCTACCTTTATGAATTTTAACCATCAGTCTGTAATATATATTAACAGGTACACAACATTGCATGTAGTCATTAAGATTTTAATGTGGAAACTTTTTTATTTTTTATGGTTTTAATCAATTAATCACAAAATGTCCTTACCGCAACATTGAAATAACCAGGGCCCCGTTTCCCGATAACGATGGATCTTCGCTCGTACGATCATTCTCCCGATGGATCTTTCGAACCATCGTTAATTTCTTTGGAGCATTTCCCGAAACTCCTCTTAACGTGAACGCATTCGCTGCACTCACGACGATCGTAGGATTGTACCTGTCCATTGATATGGTGCTGAAACGGGATATAACGAGAAAAATCAAGAGAAAAAACATTTGATCAAGGTGGTGTTTACACTCATGTCTTTGAGCCTCTCAAAGAGTATGTGAATTTGCACTGTATTAAAAGCTGAGCTGAAATCAACAAATACAATTCTAGCATAAGCTTTTGTGTTCTCAAGGTGCCTGGAAATAAAGTGCAAGGTGCAAAGGATTGCATCATCTGTCATTACTTCTAAAGGCCTGCTTTTTCCTATTTATACAGTCTTATAACATTTATATAGAATCTTGTTATTTCTTGTGTCACATTTTACAAATTGTTCAAAAAAAACAAATTGTTGACAAAGAAAACAGGAGCTCCGGGTGTGCGCTGCAGCTGTTCGTGTGCGCACTCTGCTATGCACGCAGCCGCTGGGTGGAACATAAACAGCGGCTATGATGATGTTTCCAAACTCCCTAGGCAGGTAGTGAGGTCTCATGGATAAACACAGCAGTTCTGCATGATGGTTTCTTTCACCGCAAACTGCTTACACCACTTGTCACTCACGTACGCGCTGACTCCACCCCCTTTTCTCTTCCCGGATGCATCAGAGCGGTCTGCTCGCACAAGACGCCTTGTTCACAGTACATGCATCCGTCGGCGGATGGCCGAGGGCGTGTCTGACGTACAGGAGACTAGTCTCTGTAGACGCATACTGCAGCCAATCAAATCGCTTCCTGCTACAAAGCCGATGTGTGGATATAAATACAAAAGAGGACACAAACAACAGGAGACTAAAAACAAGTCTATCATTACACATTTCTTTAAAAAAATATAACCGGCAGATTTTTCCTGCTTCCCAGCTAAAGCGTTTACGTCGCCGCTACGAAGCGGTTACGTAATTTTATGACCAAACATACGTTGCCGCCATGTAAGTTTTAACGTTGCCGATATTGCGGATGATAGACGCGATCACGTTGCCGCAACATATCTTGGCGACGTTGCTCGTCCGTAACTGCCACTTCCTCTCGACGTCGTGGCAACCAAAATACATACTGGCGAGTGGCGACATTTATGCAACCTTCTTCAAAAAGGTTGCCATAACGTTACAAGGACGTTAGGGCGGATCTGCATGGTCTAGTCCTCATCTGCCCTTTATAGAAAAAATCTAGTCTGAAATCTACAAGCCACATTCATATTTTACCTACATTTTGGCTGGTGGCTGTTGCTAATGTTGGCCTTTTTAAAAGACAAGACAGTTGTACACTTACAAATATAAATTTATGATATTTTTATTTAAAATCATTTTGAATTTAATTTTGGGGATCTTCTTCCACCTGCCGTTCCACCCGACTCTGTGAAGAACAAATAAAAGAGAACATGTGTGTGCATTTATTTTCATTTTACATTCAGTCAAATGTCATTGTACATTTAGTCAAAACTGTTATGCCGAGGTTACGCTAGACTCGAGCGTGAGCACGTTCTAGATAGCAGCCCAAGTGGCTATGAAAGCTATGCATGACTATTTTGCGGGTTGTTTTACTTTAGCTCATCTACCAAACATACATTTCCTGTGGCTGTGTCCCTGCGCGCATGGGAGTATTTTAAAAGTTATTAAGTCAATTAGGTCGAATTCAGGGGCCGTATTCACAAAGGATCTTAGGGCTAAAAGTAGGTCCTAACTGGCGAATTTAGGAGTAACTCCTAAAAATAATGGGCGTGTCACTCTTAAATTTAGGACTCCTAACTTTTTTCACTAAGAGCAATTCACAAAGTATTTTAGGACTAAAGGTAGCACCTAAGTCTAGGAGAGCTTAAAAGTCCTCAGGAGGACTCCTAACTCAGTAAGACCTATTCACAAAGAATCTTAAAATGCCTGCGAGACGAAATGTTAGGGTATTCAACTTATTGTGGAGTTAATGCGCGATGCAATAACATCCCAGACTAACAGGAATAATCCGATTAGTCCCGAAATAAAATGTTTGGCCACACTATGTTATTTAGCAACAGGGGAAATGCAACTTTGCAATGCCGACGATTTAAAAATATCGCAACCATCAGTCAGCCGTGCCATAAACTTTCCTTTGGACATTCAACAATTACAAAGGATCAAAGCCTTCATGGCACTTATGGCAGGTAGGTATGCCCGGTGTGGTCGGTGCTATTGACGGGACGCACATAAAAATAATTGCGCCATCAAAAGACGAGGACGTGTTCGTCAATAGGAAGAAATTTGAAGTTTTTGATGCAAATTTTAACATAGCCTACTGGATGTTTATGCAAAGTGGCCTGGGGCCGTATTCACAAAGCATTTTATCTTACTGTTTTACGCATAGAGCCAATACGATGTGTTTTACGCATAGGACTAAGCGTAATCTGCGTAATCACTTACATGTTATACTTTAATGTTGTGGAGAGAGGAATTGGGCAGATGAAACGTCGGTTTCATGTCCTCCACGGCGACATACGCCTCACCCCAGAGAGGGCAAGCACAGTAATCACTGTATGTGCCATTCTACACAACCTCTGCAAGCGGAGGAACATTCCACAGCCAGACGATGATGATGATGATGATGATGATGATGATGATGGTGGCGATCAACATGACAAGGAATTTGGCTGTGTGGTACCGAGTGGACAGGCATTTAGGGATCACTTTGAAAACACATTTTAGGTTGGCACAAATTAGTCAACACTTAGGTAGTTCAAAACATTTATTTTCTTTTAAATTTTACGTACTTTAATTGTTTGCTTTCTCTCTCTCTTGAAAGTGCAGGCTACAACGTCATTATCGTGGTCTGCACAAAATTGTCATCATGCGTGTATTCTGCTAACTGCACTTTAACTACTTAATAGGAATTCATTTCTAGCCTAGGCTATTTCCTTGTTTTTCGGTGATTCAGTGGGCTCGTCTGAACAACCAATCACCGAACTGACCGCTTCTAAACTCGTGCACGAGAATTGATGTAATCCATAGCAACGGCGCGTCACTCTTAGTTCAGTCTTTATGATTTATCCTTAGTAAGAGTAGGTCTCAGCGGCTTTGTGAATAACTTTTCAGAAAAAACTCCTACGTAAAATGTTTTAGCGTGAGTTAGGAGCACTCCTAGCGGTAAGATAAAATGCTTTGTGAATACGGCCCCAGTTGTTTATTGTGCTCACCATTGGTCTTTTACATACTTATTTTGTGTGTTGTGTATTAATGTCATCTCATTGAAGACCAATTTTCTGCTGCTTTTAGTGTGCTCTTTACACAGACCGTCTGAGGTTTGTGTGTGTGAGAGATAGATGAGAGGTTCCTTGTATACCACATAGTCAATAATTAGGTTGTTAAAGGTGTTCAAACTTGATCACATGAGCTATTTGTTTAACTCTTCACTTTATTTGTTTCCAACCATTTGACTTTTTTAAAATGGTGTGCATGTTTACATTGTTTGCTCCGTTCAGACTGTTCAAATCCATTCACCTTATTTAAGACATTTAACATTTGTTTAAATTTTAAACTGTGCATGGCTTTATTAAAAAACATTTCGACCTCACTTTGCACTACAGCACTTTTCTGTGGGAAATGCATTTTCTAGTTCTTATGTGTTATTTAATTTGAACTTTTTTGCATTTGGATAGTTGATCAACGTATCAGTAGCGTCATCATGCGCATGCGCAGAGCCACTAAGTAGCAAAATCTGATAGAAAGCAGAGATTGGCAGAACATGTTTTCGTCAACTAGCTGTAGAACGTGTAGTTGTCGGTAGACCTATTTGGGATTTAGTTAAGCGAACCAAACGAAAATAGTTAATGTAATGTTAATTTCATCTGCCAAAAAAATTATTCCTATTCAAGATTCAAGATGCTTTATTTATCCCGAGGGAAATTACTGTGCAAAAGTTACAATACAAAGGTGGGAAAATAATACAGGGTTAGAGTCAAAATAGATAAAATAGATTGAAATAAAACAAGTACAAACTAAATAAGTGAAAAGGAGCGATTGGATAAAGTGGTATTAGTGGTAAAGTGATAAATAAATATTATAGCAGCAATTGTTGGCAGCATAAATTAACTAAAGTGATGAAGTGAAAAAAAAAAAAGTGACATTGGTCTCAGGGCATAGTGTCTCCACGGTCCCTTCTGCAGCCGGAGGTAGATGCGTTAAACAGTCTGATGGCCACAGGAAGAAAATACTTCCTCTGGCGTTCTGTGTTACACCGGGGGAGGATGAGTCTGTTGCTGAAGGTGCTTCTGCTCGAGGTCAGCACCTGGTGGAGAGGGTGAGCATTGTTGTCCAGGATACTTTGCAGTATACATAGCATCCTCCTCACAGACACCACCACCAAAGAGTCCAGCTGGACCCCCAGGATAGAGCCAGCCTTCATGATGATCCTACTGATCTTCCTGGCGTCTGCTGCCCTCAGCCTGCTGCCCCAGCATACAACAGCAAAAAAAGATGGCACTGGCTATCATCGACTGGTAGAACATCCTCAGCATGATGTTACATACATTGAATGACCGGAGCTTCCTCAAGAAATAGAGTAGACTCTGGCCCTTCTTGTAAACAGCCTCAGTGTTTTTGGCCCAGTCCAGTTTGTTATCCAGGTATACTCCAAGGTATTTGTAATCCTGGACATCCACAGTCACACCGTTGATGGAGATGGATGTAGGGGCAGATTTCCTCCTGCGTAAATCCACCACCAGCTCCTTAGTCTTGGTGGAGTTGATAAGCAGATGGTTAGTTGCACACCACTCGATAAAGGAGTCCACAACGCTCCTGTACTCCTCCTCCTTCCCCTCACTAACACAGCCAACAATTGCAGAGTCGTCCGCAAACTTCTGCAGGTGGCAGGACTCAGAGAGGAACTGAAAGTGAGGTGTACAGGGTGAACAGAAAGGGGGAAAGAACAGTTCCCTGAGGAGCCCCAGTGCTGCTGAACACAGTATCAGACACACCGTCCTGCAGTTTGACATACTGAGGTCGACCTGTCAAATAGTCCATAATCCAGGAAACCAGGGGAGGGTCCACCTGCATCGCCGTCAGCTTACTCCCCAGCAGAGCAGGCCGGATGGTGTTGAACGCACTGGAGAAGTCCAAGAACAGGATTCTCACAGTGCTTCCCGGTCTGTCCAGGTGGGCGCAGGCACGGTGGAGCAAGAAGATGATGGCGTCCACCACTCCTAGTGTCTGGAGTCCCGCGACGACGGTGTGGATGACGTCACTCGCGTGCACCGCGTTTGCAGTCTGAGGAAGGTAAACAACCAGGAATATTACATGTGAGAACTCCCTCGGCAGATAATATGGCCGCAGACTCACGGCAAGCAGTTCAATGTCCGGGCTGCACACCCGCTCCTTCACCGTGGCGTGACCAGGATGACACCACTTGTTGTTAATAAGAATAGCAAGTCCGCCACCTTTCCTCTTGCCACTCTCTCAGTGATTCCTGTCCGCCCAAACAGTCTGAAAGCCGTCCACAGTAACATTAACGTCCGGGTTAGGGTTAAAGTTATTCTTCCAAAGGCTCAGAGGGTATGAATTCCTATTTTGAAAAAGGAAAAGAGAAAGAGGACTCTGTCGTTGTCCTAAACCCCATGGTGAAGGAGTATGAGCCTACATGCAGGCCTGTGCAACAAATTCACTGGGCACAATCATCATTACCACCTGACAAACCAACATCAATGGACGTGAGGCCAAAACAACCAGTGCAATTGTTAGGAAACATCATAGCAACATCACAGCATGCACAGTGCCAGCCTACAGTTGCTCAGTCAAACGATGAACCAAGACAATATGGTAGTCATCAAAATCTTCCTGACGACATAATTAATATCATGAGCAGACAAAATGAAATTACTGCTGCTCTTTGTCTATACCACAGCATTACTTGTCTATACCACCGAGAGATATTCCTACCTTTGAAGGACACCCTCTCACATACAGGTCATTCATAAAGGCATTCGAGCAAGGAGTGGAAGGAAAGGCAAGCAAAGCTGATTGTCTATACCAGGGGTCTTCAATTAAAATTGAACAAGGTCCAGTTACTAAAAATTCCTTCAAAGAAAGGTCTGAACCTACCACGTCCTAATAGCCTTCTTTTGTCAAATACAATCAACACGGCAAGGATGGGACTCTGTTGACCTCAACTGAGGAGGTCGTCGGACGTTGGAAGGAACACTTTGAGGAACTCCTGAATCCGAATAACACGCCCTCTATGTTGGAGGCAGAGCTCGAGGTTGATGGTGTTTCGTCGTCAATTTCCCTGGTGGAGGTCACTGAGGTAGTCAAACATCTCCGCAGTGGCAAAGCCCCAGGGATTGATGAGATCCAGCCAGAAATGCTAAAGGCTCTGGGTGTTGAGGGGCTGTCATGGTTGACACGCCTATTCAACATCGCGTGGGAGTCGGGTACAGTGCCAAAGGAGTGGCAAACCGGGGTGGTGGTTCCCCTGTTCAAAAAGGGGGACCAGCGAGTGTGTGCCAATTACCGGGGTATCACAATTCTCAGCAGTGGCGTAGCTTAGTTGTGATAGGCCTCGGGGCAAGATCGCGCTGGGCCCCACCCCCCTCCCCCCGACCCCCCCCCCCACACACACACACAAACACAAACACACACAAACACACACACACACACAAACGCGAATGCATCCACTCCCCTATAGGGCCTAAGCCAACAGCGGCCACAACGAGAGAACGCAAAATCATCATCAGAACCATGGACAGAGACTTAGCATCCCTAGATCACACGTAAAAATCACGGAAACATTATTAGGACCACGTACACTGTATTTGCAACACACTGCCTACTATCAAAAACAAAACATAAATACTCCATTCAGCTGACCACACAACAACATTTCCCAAACAGCACAACTATGGCCTAATCAAAATGGCCAATGGTAACATACTCCTACATGGCACAGCGGCCATAACCAATAATAAAATAACAACTGCTCTTACCCGTTCAGAAGTTAACTCTGCGTGCCTTCTGTTCAGCGAACTTGTTGATAAAAGAGGTGAAATCCAATTTCCTTGCTCTTTCATTCTCGATGGAGAGTATGGCCAATACACTCAATCGCTACTGTGCAATGGCGCTCCTTAGGGAAGTCTTTATCAATTTGAGCTTGGAAAATTACCGCTCTGCCGTGGCTACTGTCACTGGTATGGTGAGGTACAGGAAAAACGCTGTGCAAACATTTCGAATTGCGCGCCAGGTCTTTCTTCTCTTTACGTTTTTTAGTACCACTTTTTAGCTTGCAAAACATTGCAATGGTATGGCTTAGCTTTTAACAATACTCACTCACTATTCCCCATATAGTGTTCATGATATAGTGCACTATATAGGGAACGAACAAACGAGCATTCGGACACTATGCTGAACATTTTTAAACGTCATGTGCGTCAGTAAATACGCCGGGTATTTGTGTGACGCAGACAGATGCGCCCACATCATGTAAACAATCCGGGTACTCACGAGGAAAGCTGGAGGTTGGACTGATGTTGAATGTTACATTTCCCTGTTCAAGTTTTTTTAAATTAATTTTGAATGTTACATTTTCTTTGTTAGATTCCAAATAAATTTCATTTCTAAACGAAGACAGAGACTCCATCATTAAATGTATTCGTTTTCGCAGTTAATCAGCTTCTTCTTCTCCTTCGGAAAAACACGGCCGCATTGCATTGTGGTATACGGGAGTATCATGTAGGGTACGTCGTATGTACCATAGACGGTATGTACACTCAAAACATCACAGTGATTGGTCGAACAGATTTCCCAGCAGGCCCTATTCTTTTGTAAATGTTGAAAATAAAAGAAAATAAATGAAATTGCCTAAGTGCGATTGTATATACTTTTTTATTCCTGGCCAAAATATCACTACTGTAACCAAATTACATACATTAAGGCAGAGGAAGATAAATTATATAAGCCACCCTGACTGTGATGTTATGAGAGAAGAGAGTCTATATAATGCGGTCAGTTCCTTTTTACAATCACTTGAAGACATCTTATGCTGCTTTCACACCGCCGCCAGCACGGCGACCGTCAGGCGGCCGCGGCCGCGCGGGGGCCCGACAGGGGCTAGGCGGGGCCCACGCGGCCGGGCCCCCCTGGACCCCCAGGGCCCCGGGGTCCCGCCCCGGAAGCCCCGGCCCAAGCTACGCCCCTGCTTCTCAGCCTCCCTGGTAAAGTCTACTCCAAGGTGCTGGAAAGGAGGGTTCAGCCGATCGTCGAACCTCAGATTGAAGAGGAACAATGCGGTTTTCGCCCCGGACGTGGAACTATGGACCAGCTCTTCACTCTCGCAAGGATCCTGGAGGGGGCCTGGGAGTATGCCCATCCGGTCTACATGTGTTTTGTGGATCTGGAGAAGGCGTATGACCGGGTCCCCCGGGAGAAACTGTGGGAGGTGCTGCAGGAGTATGGGGTGAGGGGGTCTATCCTCAGGGCCATCCAATCCCTGTACTTCCAAAGCGAGAGCTGTGTTCGCGTCCTCGGCAGCCAGTCAGTTTCGTTCTCAGTGGGTGCTGGTCTCCGCCAGGGCTGCGCCTTGTCACCAATCCTGTTTGTGATATACATGGATAGGATATCGAGGCGTAGTCGTGGTGGGGAGGGGTTGCAGTTCGGTGGTCTGAGGATCTCGTCACTGCTTTTTGCAGATGATGTGGTCCTCATGGGATCATCGGCCTGTGACCTTCAGCACTCACTGGATCGGCTGGCGGCCGAGTGTGAAGCGGCTGGGATGAGGATCAGCACCGCTAAATCTGAGGCCATGACTCTTAGCAGGAAACCGATGAATTGCTTACTCCGGGTAGGAAATGAGTCCTTAGCCCAAGTGAAGGAGTTCAAGTACCTCGGGGTCTTGTTCGCGAGTGAGGGTACTATGGAGAGCGTGAGATTGGCCGGAGAATCGGAGCAGCGGGGGCGGTATTGCGTTCGCTGTACCGCACCGTTGTAACGAAAAGAGAGCTGAGCCGCAAGGCAAAGCTCTCGATCTACCGGTCGATCTTCGTTCCTATCCTCACCTATGGTCATGAGGGCTGGGTGATGACCGAAAGGACGAGATCGCGGGTACAAGCGGCCGAGATGAGTTTTCTCAGAAGGGTGGCTGGCGTCTCCCTTAGGGATAGGGTGAGAAGCTCAGCCATCTGTGAGGAACTCGGATTAGAGCCGCTGCTCCTTTATTTAGAAAGGAGTCAGCTGAGGTGGTTCGGGCATCTGGTAAGGATTCCCACTGGGCGCCTTCCTTGGGAGGTGTTTCAGGCACGTCCAGTGGGGAGGAGACCTCGGCGAAGACCCAGGACTAGGTGGAGAGATTATATCTCAACACTGGCCTGGGAACGCCTCGGGATCCCCCCGTCAGAGTTGGTCAATGTGGCCCGGGAAAGGGAAGTCTGGGGCCCCCTGCTTGAGCTGCTCCCCCCGCGACCCGACCCCGGATAAGCGGACGAAAATGAGAAGATGAGAATCAACACGGCATATTACCTTATCATTTCAGATGTATTATTTTCATTTTCCAAATAGCTTACTTTTAACCTTGAAAAACTAGTAAGACAAAGTAACGCATATTAACATTTCAAGTTAACAAAACAGGTACATTAGGCCTGCAATTCAAACGAACATAAAAAGTGCATAAGGCCTACACGTCAAGTAAGCAAAACAGGTACACCAGACCTACATTTCAAATAAAAACAAAAAGAGCATTAGGCCTTCACTTCAAGTAAGCAAAACAGCGTCTCAAGTGGTGTTAGACCCAACAGGTCCTCACAGATCTCTTTCTTGTCTTGATGAAACAATCGCACATAATCCAAAAGCTGGGCATTATCCGTTACATCTGAAGACTCATCAATGGCTAAGGATGGGGCACTCTGAACAGCCGCATGAAGCTGTGACAGTGCGTCATCTGGTAACATTTCCGATTTTCTGGTTGTCGTTGCAGCTCACATTGGGATTTGCTTTATTTTTTCACACAATTCATCCCTTTGTTTACCTTCAAGTAACGTCTCGGCAGCGGCGTTCAAGCACTCCTTCACAACAGTCGTGTCACTGAAAGTTTTTTTATGTTGCCCCAAAATCCATGCCATCTTAAGTGAGCATTCATTTGCACGTTGCTGGCCTGTAAATGAGTGTGTGAAGACACGCGTAGACCTCTCATACTGAGCTCTCAGCTCGGATATTTTCCACGCGCTTACTTCTGACTTCTGGGGATGCTTTTCCTCGAAGGATCTGTGTTTGGATTCGTAATGCCGCTTAATATTCCCGCTTTTTATCAGCGCCACGGTTTCAACACATAAAAGACACAACAATGAACAAGTATTGGTCAGTCCATTCATCTTTAAAAAGTCTGTTTTCGGGGTCAACTTTCCTTATTTTCGAGCAAGCCATTTTCTCATTCCAAATCGCTCTTCCGGTAAAAAAAAATTTGATTGGCTATTTTTTGAGTGACGCTATTACGCACATGCCGTGACAGACGGAGGGAGGGGGGGGGAGTTCGGTGTGTGCATGATCTTCGCTCTGTGAAGATCATTGCTTTTTGCTGTTTTTATGCTGTACAGACTATTCTGCCTTTGAATTTGTATTTCAGTGAGAAATTATTTTACTAACATAATCATGCTTTGTATAGTGAAATCTAAAAAAAAAAATTTTTTTTTATTATTATTATTTTAAATTGGTCATGGGTCCGGATAGGACCGTCACTTGGTCCGGACCCGGACCGCGGTCCGCCGTTTGGAGATGCCTGGTCTATACTATCTGCAGCAATATACGAGAGGACAGCCGCGAGAGTTGGTGCGTAGCTGCCAGCATATGGATCCTGAGAGTGGCTATGGAGTGGCTAAGGGTCTTCTACAAGAACATTTTGGCAACCACTATACGATTGCAACTACTTATATGGAGAAAGCTTTGTTCTGGCAATCAATTAAACCTGAAGATGTGGATGCACTCCAAGCCTATTCATTGTTTTTGCGTGGTTGCTACAATGCTATCGAGGACCTCCAGTACTTACAAGAACTTGATAGGCCAGTTAACATGAGGGCCATTATTTCCAAACTACCATTTAAAATGAGAGATCAGTGGAGAGCCAGAGCTCATGATGCAATGGAAAGAACAAATGACAGAGCACACATCAAAGACCTAGTGTCGTTTGTTGAACGCCATGTTAGAATTCTGTCAGACCCATTGTTTGGTAACATACAGGACCCCGGTTTTGGAGCTGCAGGGCCAAAGACTTTCACCATGTTTATTGTTGGGAAAAATAACCTGCTGAGTACATCACATGTACATTATAAATATAGCTAACTCCTACCCTAGCCTGATGAGCACATCACATGGACACATTATAATATAGTCAACTCTTGCTCTAACCCAACAACACAAACATGATAATATATAGTCAGGTCAAGGCCGGAGCTGAAGGCCCCATCTCCCAGGCAGGCAGATGGTGGACACTCAGACAATGCACCAGTATCATCTCCAGAACGGGAGAGCCACATTAATTATCACACAGGAGACATTTTGAGAGCTCTTCCCCGTTAGGAGGAACCAAGAGATACCTCTGCCCACACCAGGGGCCTGAGAGCCACATTAAATTATCACACACGAGACATTTCAGGGGGGCACTCCCCGTTTTAATTTATGACACCGGAGACACAAGGAACTCTCCCCTGTTACGAAGCTCTCTCAGGGCCTGGGAGCCAAAACACACAGAACCACACACACCTCAAACGCACACACCTCATCGAGAGGAGGATACAGCATAAAAACTGTACCACACAGGGACTCTTCACCCTCTTCTTCTGAAGCAGACCTTCCACGGAGGCGAAGCTCTGGACGAACCATCAGCGCTGATTAGGGACTTAGACATATTCGATTTCTCACGCTTTATGACTCTGTATAACCGTTGCCACTTTACTTAATAAATCCAAGGTCCTCGTGCCGACAGACTTTATTACCTCTCCGTCTCATTTTATCTGATCCAGTAACTAGACAGACCGTTTTTTCCCTTCAATTTGGTGACCTCCGACGTGATTTTTTCTGAATTGAACACGCAACTGGGAAACGAGAGACGGAGAGCGGCACGACCTCGAGACCCCGGAGCACCGGACCGATTCCTGCAGTCTCACCTCGCGCGCGCCCAACAAAAGGTAGGCAGAACCTGTTGATAAAATCCAAACTCTGCATAGTTATATAGGAACCACATTAGGAGGTGAGACTGTGAGAGCGGTTCGCTACGGGATATCTCGTGGGGACGAATAGGACTGTATCCCAGCATTTCCCCATAAACCCGATTGACCCTGAACGCGTGACACATCGAATATCGGCTCGTTGCATGGTGAAAGAATACCCTCGAGACCATAGGGCCTATAAGAATCGGTCATAGTGATACAAGACTACCGATGGCCGAATAATGGATGCCTGGGCCAAGAATGGAACCCGGAGGGATGCCTGGGCCGCGGGTGGAACCCAGAGGGAATGAGAAGAAAAAACTAGGGCCTATAATAATCGGTCATAGTGATACAAGACTACCGATGGCCTAGTAATAAATGCCTGGGCCAAGAATGGAACCCGGAGGGATGCCTGGGCCGCGGGTGGAACCCAGAGGGAATGAGAAGAAAGAGAAGGGCCTATAAGAATCGGTCATAGTGATACAAGACTACCGATGGCCAAGTAATGAATGTGTATTAAATAATTCTATGTGGTAAGAAGGTTAGAGTCCTTTATCAGGGTTAGATTCCCTTTGCAGAGGAAACAGTATGCCTGGGGCACGAGTGACACACAGAGAGACAGTGTGTGTGTGTGTGTGTGTGTAAGAGGCCCAGAGAGAGAGTGACGGAGTGGCTGTGTGTGTGTGTGTGTGTAAGAGGCCCAGAGAGAGAGAAAGAAAGAGGACGAGCGTATTTGTGAGCCGGTTAAAGATAGAAATAAATCAATTAATGATAACCCGGCTATGTGTGCAACGCTTGCTTGCTTTGTTATGCTCAACGCTATTTTGCCGTGTCTGCTGATTGTAGGTGCGGGACACAGAATGAGAAGTCTGTTGATATGTTTCTGTGTGCGTCTGTGAGAAAGAGGGAATCTGTGAGTGAATCAGTGGGTGTGTATGCGTGGTCCGCTCTATCTTCGCCCGTTAAAACGGGTAAAGGAAAGAATAGATAGATTGATAATAATGAATAATGTCTCTCTGACGTATTGCGTCGGTCTATGGCTTAACCTGCGGAAATAGATAAATTGACAAATGATAAATAACCTTTTTTACGGTGTTGCTTCCATTTACTGTTGGACCCGTTAAAACTAGACCTAGATAAGTTGACAAGGATAAGTGATATCTCTTTTACTGTGTTTCTTTGAATTACTGCTGGACCTGTCGCATAGATAAACTGCGATACTAAACAACATCTCTTTGCCGCGTTGGTTGATGGTTTAGTCTGTTGAAGCAGATTAATCAATAAGGACAGATAACGATTATTGGCTATAAGGAATATCTGGATGTATTGAATAACGTCTCTAGGCCCTGTTGTTGTTTTTTGCTTCCCCCGCGCGTGTAAGCAAGAGGTGATGTTTCTGTGTGTGTAAGAGGCTGTGGGAGACAGAACGAGAGGTCTGTCGATACGTTTCTGTGTGTGCGTTTAGAGGAGACAGAATGAGAAAGGTCTGTTTAGGTGTGGGTGTGTGTAGGTGTGTGTGTGAGAGGGAGCGAGAGAGATAGCAAGGAGAGCTAAAGTCGGAGGACGATCGAGAGGGACCATTTTCCCTCTAGACAGTTGGAGGTAGTGATAGAGTGCGTGTTTTTCTAACAATGAACGGTTGTTTCAGGACCACGAGAAGGGGCTCTGTATGGTTTTCAGGCCCAGAGTGTAATCCCCTTTCCCATATGTGTAGTCCTCCCATTTGAGGTCCCCGTCCACCATATTTGAAGTCCTCTACTCCACCTCATGTTGTAGTTCCCCTCCCTAGAATTGTATGGAAGTTAGAACCTGTGAGAGTGTTTTGGTTCGGCCTGACGAGGCCTGTACCAATTTCGGTGGTTAGCTTCGTAGTTTTGTGTACATAGAAATTTGGAAAGGTGGAGCAGTATTAAGTTATATATAATAAAGTGAAAAGTTATTTGTGAATGAAGGGACAGAAGGATCTTTTTGTGTGCGAGAGATAGTTATTAGGCCTTGTTCCATGATGGAGAGTTGAGGATGTTGCATTCCAGGCTTATCTGTTAACGGTCCTAGCTACTGCTTGACCCTAAGGGGAGTGAGGAAGGGTGAGAGAGAGAGAACACATTTCCCCCCCCCATTTGTCGACCTACACCATTCAGGCAGTACAGAGAGACGCACTAACACACAGTACAGAGAAAGAAAATAGAGAGTGTGTTCAACTGAAAGCGTGTGGTGGCCATACGCCATAAAATACCACATATCCAAGGAATGCAGGTAGAGCTCTGTTGAGTTTTCAGGCTTTGATAAATTTGTAGTTCCCTGTCTGCCATGTTTGAAGTTCTTTGTAGTCTCTGTCCATAGGTTTCACCTGAACAACCCCTCTGCTGGCCGAGAAAAGGAACTACCCATGGTTTCTCTCACACCCAGCCCCCAGAGCTCGCTCGCTTTCAAGGCGTTATGGCCGCACCCAACGTGGGAGGGAGACACGCAGAGAGAGAGAGAAGCCACATTCCACACTTATCTGTTGTCTTGCACCAAACAGCACCCCGTACTGAGGAGGGAGAGAGAGCGTGTTCTCCCGAAGGAGAGAGAGAGAAACAGGGAGACACGCAGCGGATATTCACATTATGGCTAATTTGTTTTAGTTTTAGTTTTGTTTTTTGTCTTCCTAGGACAACAGTTATCATTCATGATGATGAACATCGAAGTTCATGAGGAGGTTATAAGGACAATAACGTTGATACTTTAATAGGACAACAGTGATGCTAATCTAATGCAATTGGACTAAAGAAGGTGTTTCTATTAACTAAGTGATTCATATTATTTTCACACAGGAAAGAATAATTGAATAAATATGGATATGATAAAGATGAGGATAATAATTAAAAAAATATATATATACATATACATAAAGTAAAAACGTAATCTTGATAAACTGTACAAGTAGGACTACACCTATTAAAATATGGGGTGTATCTCTTTGGTCAAGGATGACAGGTGGATTGATGCCACATCTGCTGGGAAGGGATCCTACATGCTATGTTGTCAATTTGGATTCGGAAGTAGTGGGTTTACCTTTCAAATGCCACTACTGCTGCTGCAACACTTTAATAATTTTAACTCTGATAAATGACTTTTTGTTTTATAGTTTCCCTGAGGAGTATTCATTACGCACACACATTTGGCTGCATAGGGCAGTTGGGGCTGAAGACTCTGTCTCCATCCCTCCACTTTGCGATCTATACCACCATATGGGTGGGGATTGATTGTATCCCAGGTATGGCATCCTGCAGCGAGCCAGTATGGAAGGCTGGTTAGCCAACGACGGGTAAGATCCCACCTTGACACCCGGGACGACCTAAGGCAGGCACAGTCACGATTACTTGGCAGAGTCGCTGTGGGCACTGGCTTACTTGATCATGAAGTCACGAGCTGCAACAATCATAGGAAGTGCCGGGTGGGGTGTAGGGTGGAGGAGGAACAGGAGTCAGATATGTCAGCTCTTGCAGCAGAGGCGGTCTTGGAACGGGGCATGTCGCGTTTTATTTTATTTTATTTTACCTTTGTGGTATAGAAGGCCACTAACGCATGTACGTTTTTTCGGTTTAGTGCATGACTTTGGAACAGCGTGGTTTCAGGCGGCTGATGGTAAACCCACCCATATTGGGCTTTGGATTTGGACATACTGGTTTCGATTTCCCTTCCCAAAAGATTGGTTTCAGTTTGCTGATGCTTAAGGTTAGACGTTTCGACGTTGGTTGCACCAACGGCGTTCTTAGATTGGCTTATCATTTAATGCGCATGGTTTTGACCATTGCGCAAGGGGGGAGGTATTGAGGAGAATTAAAAAAAAAAATATATATATATATAATAATAATAATAATAATTAGAAAACAAGGTTTTTCTTCACCATACTTGCAAACAATGATTGACATCCAGCTAAAATGAGTGTGAAATATATTAAAAAAAAAACAAAAAAAAACACAGTGTTCCACAGATGGGTAGAAGCAGTCCCATCAAAAGACCAAAGTGCGGCTACAGTAATCAAGTTTCGGACTAGAGAAGGCATGACAAGGTTTGGAATTCCGTCAGAAATAAGTTCAGACAAAACGTTTATTCAGAGAACACTCAAACAAGTGATTCAACATTTGCATGTCAAATAAAGACTAGATTACGCCCCAATCCTCAACCACAAGGTATGGTGGAAAGAGTGAATGGGACGCTCAAGACAAAGAATTAACAACATTTGGGCAAGCACTAAATTGAATTGATGCACTACCACTGACACTAATGAGTTATCGCATGAAAACTAACAGAAAGACGCATCTAACCCCGCATGAAATGCTTAAGGGTCGACCCATGCCTTCACTTAACATTCGAGGGTGCCAAAAGGGACTTCCATTAGAGTAATTAGAAATAGGATTAAGGAAAATATGTTTGAACATCTAACTGTTGTACATAAGTTTGTACTTCCAGCAAGAGAAACACAAAGTTCCAGGGCCAGAGGAGGAGCCAGATGCTGACACGCCCGGAGCCGACCAACTACCCAAGGATGATGCAATCAGATTTCGGCAGGGTTTGAATCAGTCCTGTTTTGGTGGTCCACTATTAACAAAAATGTTGATTGGATAAATAATATATACTATAATCAGCAACGTTTTGTCAATTTTTCCACGGATAAGGTCAAGGGACTATATAGATATAGATATGCTATTTGCAGAGCAAGGAGGGGTGTGTGGGATGATAAAGACGACATGTTGTACTTTTATCCCCAATAACACAGCACCGGATGGGTCGGTGGCCAGGGTGCTGGCAGGGTTACAGTCCCTCAGATTAGATTTGGCAGAGAGCTCCGGCATTAATGACCCCTTCACAGGATGGATGGAGAGCCCAATGAGCGATGGGCGCTACAGGTGCAGCAGGTGCCATCCAAGCTTACCTGGGGATCGAGAGTTTGGACGAGGGACCACCAGAGGGGCCCGACCTGATCCGGCTGGAGAACATGGAACAGACCCCTGCCCCACTGTCCAAGAGCCCCCACGCAATGCAGCGCACCAATACATGAAGATCATCCGGCCCCGGCGTCCTGTTTCCACCACCGTATGCTGAAACCCCACCACCCCCCCCCGCCTGTGACGTGCTAGTAACCTCTCCAGGTGGGCTGCCCCATTCCCGTCCCCGCCAACGGCACCACCCCCCTCCCACCTGATGCACCCACGTCGCCCGGACCAGGGATCTGCGTTCCGGTACCAGGGGTTGCGGCCCGTTCCCTTAAGGCTTGAGGGCGCCCCTGGCTGTATTCGCTTCTGTACGCTGTTTTTAGCCGCTCCCATATCTAGGCCCGCGTCTACGCAACCGACGCCGGGAACGCAAATGTTGTTGTTTATATCGCTGTCCCACTAGATGGAGCTCGGGGATACACACGGGCGAGATTCCAGGGGCCTTGATTGCCCGTTTATCAGATGAGGTCCTGAGCGCAGTTGAATAAAAGGGTCTAATGCTCAGGTGGCGCCTTGCGACCACCTGCCCGTGATGACGCTCAGGACCATTCCGTGGTTTCTTAGTTGTTCCCGTGCCCCGGGCCTACCCTGGATACCCCATGCGTGTGATTGCTTATTGTTACACGACCAGTTAACTCCTCCTCACATCCTTAGTGTGTGGTCATCTAGGGATGGGTTGAGGGGGATTGCCATTCGTTGTGTACCTCATATCTTTCTGATATTATTATTGTTATTTAGGGACACGTTTCATGGTTGCATTTCTTTCCTGTGATTATTATTGTGTAGTGTCTGTGTGATTGTTGCATTTTTGTTATTGTTTACTGTTAGTCTTATTGTTGCTTTTTGCTGATACTGTTATTGTTCGGAGTTTGTTTTATTGTTGCAATTCGTTGTTATTATTATGGTTTGGTGTTGGTTTTGTTGTGTGGCCAGCTTTGTTGTTGGTTGTTGTTTTTTTGGTATCGTTTGATATTTGTTTTAGTATTGTTGTATGCTTGTTGTATTTTTTTATTTTTTTATTTTTTTTTCTCTTTTTTGTGTATTATCTGCGGCCAGTATTGTTGGTATTGTCTGCTCGCGATGTAAGGCCGGGGTGGATGCCACCCCCTAGGTGGGGTGTGTATGGCATACCCATGTCTGAAGCATGGGTAGCGTTTCTCCCACGTGGTTCCCCATACACCCGGTCCAGCGAGTTGTTTTAGTCCCATGCTCATGGTTGTTTGTTTTTATGGTCATTTGCCTTCTTTCTGTTATTTCTAATGGTGTTATGATGGTAGTCCCGTGCTGGAGTCCTATCCCTCGTACCCCAAATGAGTAAAAGTCGTCTTGCGACGACTTGAGGGGGATATGTTGGGAAAAATAACCTGCTGAGTACATCACATGTACATTATAAATATAGCTAACTCCTACCCTAGCCTGATGAGCACATCACATGGACACATTATAATATAGTCAACTCTTGCTCTAACCCAACAACACAAACATGATAATATATAGTCAGGTCAAGGCCGGAGCTGAAGGCCCCATCTCCCAGGCAGGCAGATGGTGGACACTCAGACAATGCACCAGTATCATCTCCAGAACGGGAGAGCCACATTAATTATCACACAGGAGACATTTTGAGAGCTCTTCCCCGTTAGGAGGAACCAAGAGATACCTCTGCCCACACCAGGGGCCTGAGAGCCACATTAAATTATCACACACGAGACATTTCAGGGGGGCACTCCCCGTTTTAATTTATGACACCGGAGACACAAGGAACTCTCCCCTGTTACGAAGCTCTCTCAGGGCCTGGGAGCCAAAACACACAGAACCACACACACCTCAAACGCACACACCTCATCGAGAGGAGGATACAGCATAAAAACTGTACCACACAGGGACTCTTCACCCTCTTCTTCTGAAGCAGACCTTCCACGGAGGCGAAGCTCTGGACGAACCATCAGCGCTGATTAGGGACTTAGACATATTCGATTTCTCACGCTTTATGACTCTGTATAACCGTTGCCACTTTACTTAATAAATCCAAGGTCCTCGTGCCGACAGACTTTATTACCTCTCCGTCTCATTTTATCTGATCCAGTAACTAGACAGACCGTTTTTCCCTTCATTACCTCACAGCCTAGGAACAGAGTTAAGGAAAGTATTGTTGCCACCACAGTAGCTTCTACAAACGTCACTGAAAGAATTAAAGAACAAACAAAAATGCTGAAAGCTGGATGCCTCTGCTGTTCTCGTGGGCATTCATTGGAAGAGTGTAAGGAGCTCATTGGAAAAGGACACAAAGACAAAATCAAATTTTGCGTGAAAAAGGAGTTTGTTTCGCATGTTTATGCGTGGGTCACATGAGCCGTGACTGCAAGAGCCGCATGATATGCAAGATCTGTGGTCAAACTCACCCTACCTTGTTTCATATAAAAAGGCAACCAGCTCTGGACCAGCAAGAGGAACCTTCCAATGCCTTAGTTACAAGATGTGGACATAAAGGGCCCGGTAGGGACAAGTGCGCTTTGTCTATCCTTCCTGTAAGGGTGAAAGCTTCAAAGGGAAATAACATCATAACAACATACTCCTTTCTGGATCCCGGCAGCTCAGGTACCTTATGTTCGGAAAATCGAATGAAGACACTGAATGCTGCGGGCAACAAAATCAGCTTCCTGCTTAGCGGGGTTGGAGGTTGCTGGGCTTGACAGCAGTGATTTCTATGCACTTCCAGATGTTCTCACACAGGAGAAGATGCCAGTGACTGCCGATGACATAGTGACACAGGAAGATCTGTCTCAGTGGCCATACCTAGAAAAGGTACACATCCCAAAGCATCAAGGCAAATGTTGATCTACTGATTAGAACTAATGCTCCAAGGTTATTGGAACCATGGCAGGTCGTCAACAGCTGTGGGAATGGCCCATATGCTATTAGAACTGTGCTAGGATGGTCAGTAAATGGTCCACTAAATGGAAACTGTGGCACCATGGAGGAAAAATGTACCTCTGCTACGGTTAACAGGATTGCTGTGCATAAACTGGAGGAAATGCTGGCTGCTCAGTACAACCATGACTTCAACGACAAGAATCTGGAGGACGAACAAATGTCAAGAGAAGAAATTAGGTTCTTGGGAATTGTCAGCCATTCAGCAAAGCTGGTTGACGGGCATTACAGCCTGAAAAGGCCTTTTAGGAAAGAGTAGTTCATGCTCCCAAATAATTTGTTGGTGGCCAAGCAAAGGAATTTGGGACTCAAGAGAAGGTTTGAGAAGGATGAGCAGTTTCATCAGGAGTATGCAAGCTTCCTCACTGACGTTATTGACAGAGGTTATGCAGAGAAAATACCTCAGCACCAGTTGCGTTGTGAAGAAGGAAAGGTGTGGTATATCCCCCATCATGGCGTCTACCATCCTAGAAAAAAACAAACCTGCGAGTGGTGTTTGCATTTAAAGGAAGATCATTGAACAACAAGCTCTTCCAGGGTCCCAAACTTACAAGCGGTCTGCTCGGAGTGCTCACTCGGTTCAGACAGGAGCCTGTAGCTTTTTCATGGGAGATATCCAACAGATGTTTTATCAGGTAAATGTTGCAGAAACAACAAACTTCCTTCCTTTCTTGTGGTGGCCTGAGGGTGACCTGAGCCAAGAATTTGCAGAGCACAGGAGGACGGTCCACCTGTTGCGGGCGGTTTCATCAACCAGCTGCGCTTGTTACGCACTCAGGAAGACGGCAGAAGACAATCAGGCGTCATTCCCTGCTGAGGTGATTAAGACAGTCAGGCAAAACTTCTATGTCTATGATTGCTTAAAAAGCACATCCTCAGAAGAAGAAGCCATTCAGGCAATTAAAGATATCACAGCTCTCTGTCAAAAGGGATGATTCCATCTGACTAAGTGGGTCAGTAACAGCAGAACGGTGCTGTGGACAGTGCCAGAGGAACACAGAGCAAAAGACTTAAAGGCATTGGACTTGGATAGAGACAATCTTCCCTTGGAGAAAGCCCTTAGTCTCCAGTGGTGCATCGAGAGGGACTCCTTTCAGTTCAGGACGCTGGTGAAAAATGGTCCTGACACTAGACGTGGCATGCTATCCATGCTTAGTTCAGTGTACAATCCTTTGGGGTATATTGCACCAGTCACATTGCCTGGCAAAATCTTGTTGCAGAAGCTGTGCAGGAGAAACTCTGGATGGGATGACAGCTTACCTGGTGACATACTGCAGCAGTGGACTAAGTGGCTGAAAGAGCTTAGCATGTCAAGTTTCACCAAATGGCAGACGAAAACCCAATAGCACGACACGGGAAACCGTTCGGGTGAAGAAATAGTGTTTATTCCTAGGGGCAGGCAACAGGGAAGGTCCAAAGTCCAAGCAGGCAGGTCAATCCGGTAGGAGCAGGCAAAAGGAAGGTCCAAAGTCCAAAAGGGCAGGTCGATACACAGGCAGGCAGGTTCAGGATCAGGATCAGAAGACGCGGGAGAGCTAGGTTTACACACTAGACAATCTGGCAGGGAATGTTTGGGAGGAGAGGAGTGATATAGGGGGAGCACAGGTGACGGTGGTTGGTTAATTAGGAGAGATCAGGGTGGCAGGCAGGTGAATGGGAACAGCAGGTAATGCAGATCAGGGGGGAGTGGCAGAGTCTGAAATGACGTGTTAGTGTGGCAAAACAGGGAACAGACAAATGAAAAACTACAGCCTTGCTGAAGTTGTGACAGAACCCTCCCCTCTAGGGACGGCTCCTGACGTCCCACCGGGCTGGTCAGGATGGTCCCTATGGAAAGCTGAGAGGAGGTCAGGGTCCAAGATGTTACGAGCCGGGACCCATGAGCACTCCTCAGGGCCATAACCCTCCCAATCGACGAGGTATTGGAAACCCCTCCCCCGCCGTCGCGACTTGATGAGGCGATGGACAGAGTAAGCAGGACCCCCATCAATGATCCGGGGGGGTGGTGGGGGTCTGGAGGAGGGCTGGAACCGGCTCTCCTTAACGGGTTTGACCTTGGAGACGTGGAAGGTGGGATGAATCCACATAGAGCGAGGAAGGCGGAGACGGACTGCAGCAGGGTTGATGACCTCAGTGATGGAGAACGGGCCCACAAACCTTGGGGCCAACTTCCTAGACTCCACCCGGAGTGGGAGGTCACGTGTGGACAGCCAAACCTTCTGACCAGGAGTGTAGCATGGTGCAGGGATCCGACGGCGGTTGGAATCTCTGGTACCGGTTGGACGAACGCAGGAGAGCAGAACGGGCCCGCAACCAGGTGCGCCGACAGCGCTGGATGAACGCCTGGACAGACGGGACACTGGCCTCTCGCTTCTGCTCAGGGAACAGTGGAGGTTGATATCCCCGAGAGCACTGGAAAGGAGAAAGCCCTGTTGCAGAGCTTGGAAGTGTATTGTGAGCATATTCCACCCACAAAAGCTGTTTGGACCAGGAGGATGGTGTCTGGGATGCGATACAACGCAAGGCAGTCTCCATCTCCTGGTTCATCCGTTCAGTCTGTCCGTTGGATTGAGGATGGAAACCAGAGGAAAGGCTGACCGTGGCCCCCAACAGTTGGCAAAAGTCTGTCCAAAAACAAGAAGTGAACTGTGGCCCCCGATCTGAGACAATGTCACAGGGGAGGCTGTGCAGACGGAAAACATGATGCAACATAAGTTCAGCAGTTTCTTTGGCAGAAGGTAATTTGGGCAATGGAACAAACTGAGCAGATTTAGAAAATCTGTCCACAATCGTCAGAATGGTGGTATTACCCTCTGAGGGAGGCAGTCCGGTGACGAAGTCGAGTGAAATGTGGGACCATGGACGATGAGGAATAGGCAGTGGCTGAAGAAGACCAGAAGGGGCATGGCGAGCAGTCTTGTGCTGAGAGCAAATCTGGCAAGCAGCGATAAACTCCTTGGTGTCCTCTTCGATGGAAGTCCACCAGAAACGTTGCTTCAGCAGAGCTAGGGTGCGTCTAACCCCCGGGTGACAGGCAAGGCGAGAAGAGTGTCCCCACTGGAGGACCTGAGAGCGGAGACTCACAGGCACATACAGGCGATTATCAGGGCAAGCACTGGGGATCGGTTGGTCGGCCTGAGACCGTTTTACCTTGTCCACAATATCCCAGGTAACTGCGCCGATGACCACCTTAGTGGGGAGGATCCTCTCATGTTGTGTGGGACTGTTGTCGGACTGGAAATGACGGGACAGGGAGTCTGGTTTGACATACCTGGGCGATAAGACAGGGTGAAGTCAAAGCGATTAAAGAACAACGCCCATCTGACCTGACGGGAGTTCAACCATTTGGCCGACCGGATGTACTCGAGGTTCTTGTGGTCTGTCCATACAACAAACAGATGTTTTGCCCCCTCCAGCCAGTGCCTCCACTCCACGAGAGCCAGCTTGACAGCCAATAACTCCCGGTTTCCGACGTCGTAATTTCTTTCTGCTGGGGACAATTTGTGGGAGAAAAAGGCACACGGATGTAACTTTTGGTCCTCTGCTGACCGCTGAGACAGGACTGCCCCCACCCCGGAGTCTGACGCATCCACTTCCACAACAAACTGGCAGTCTAGATCTGGAAGGATGAGAATGGGAGCAGAAGAGAACCGTGACTTTAACTCACTGAACCTTTCTTCTGCAGCAGGGGACCATTGGAAGGCTACCTTCTGGGAGGTGAGGGCTGTCAGTGGAGCTGCCACAGAACTATAGTTGCGGATAAACCTACGGTAGAAATTGGCAAACCCGAGGAACTGTTGAAGCTTCTTCCGAGAGGTGGGAACCGGCCAATCCGCCACTGCTTTAACCTTGGCGGGATCCATGTGAATACGTCCGACTGAAATGATGTATCCCAGGAACGACACATCAGTGGCATGGAACTCAGACTTCTCCACCTTCACAAACAGTTGGTTCTCAAGGAGTCTCTGGAGAACACTACGGACATGCTGCACATGTTCCTGTTCAGACTTTGAGAAGATTAAGATATCATCAATATATACGAACACAAATACGTTGAGAAAATCCCGGAGCACATCATTCACTAAGGCTTGGAATATTGCTGGAGCATTGGTAAGTCCGAAAGGCATAACCAGGTACTCATAGTGGCCTCTAGGGGTGTTGAACGCCGTTTTCCACTCATCCCCCTCCCGAATGCGAACAAGGTGATAGGCATTCCTGAGATCAAGCTTGGTAAACACATAAGACCCTTGCAGCAGTTCAAATGCAGAAGAGATGAGTGGGAGGGGGTACCTGTTCTTAATGGTGACATCATTCAGACCGCGGTAATCGATGCAGGGTCGGAGGGATTTGTCCTTCTTATCCACAAAGAAAAATCCAGCTCCCGCAGGAGATGAAGAGGGACGGATGATGCCTGCTGCCAGTGAGTTGTTAATGTATTCGTCCATGACCTTGGTTTCAGGGGCTGACAGAGAGAAGAGTCTTCCCCTTGGTGGTGATGAGCCAGGGAGGATGTCAATGGCACAATCATATGGGCGGTGTGGGGGAAGCGAGGTGGCCCGTACCTTGTTAAATACCTCCTTTAAGTCCAAGTACTCGGATGGTACGCCTGAGAGATCTGAGAGCTCATTAGAGGAAGAGGTGTTGAAGGCAGGTAACAAAGCAGATTTCAGGCAGACCGCATGGCAATGTTCACTCCATTGTAGAATGGAACCAGTCCTCCAGTCAATAT
The DNA here is from genome assembly GCF_026213295.1 of Gadus chalcogrammus. NCBI lineage: Eukaryota > Metazoa > Chordata > Actinopteri > Gadiformes > Gadidae > Gadus > Gadus chalcogrammus. The sequence continues at coordinate 7,053,367 of NC_079418.1, forward strand.
GTGGGTTATGTTTTACTAACCAGGGAAACCCCAGGATGACTGGCTGCTGAGGAGCTTCTCTCAGGTGAAAGGTAATTGACTCAGTGTGGTTACCTGAAATGCCCAGACGAAGAGGAACAGTGCGGTGGGTAACTGTTACGACCCCTACTCGTTCAGGGGGGAAAAAAGGAAGTAACACACACAACCCGGTGGATTGGGTTGTAAGTATAGTATTTATTATAACCCAACAAAGGAATAGAGTGCAACAATCGTCAGAAATGGGCCGCTAGGTGCTGTCAAAGCAAAGAAACAAATATAACAAAAAGAGAACTCCTTAAAATAAAATGGAGCTACCTGTCTAATAACTAAAATATGAATGGTCCTAAAACAAACCCTAACTGGCTACACTAGCATAACGAAAACGGAAATACAAATGATCAGCACCCCCTAAACCTAGTGTGGCTAAACAGTGACGAACCTAAATGAGTGCAAATGAACAACATCAGTACAGAGGGATTCTTCTTACCCTGGCCCAAATCTGGGAACACACAAACGTAACCTCTAGCTCTCAAATGAATGCGACTACGCGCCTAGATTCCCTACAGGTGTCTGCCTCGCTTGCAAGGCGCATCAGGCTTTTATACGCCTCCACGGCGCCGTCGCTCTCTGGTTGGTTCCGGGGACGGAAGGACCCGCCCACTTGAGCTGCTTTGGGGAAAAACAGGAGGGGTAGTGCATGCAGAGGGAGGGGAGACAATGCGGTCGGCTCACGGCTGTAACATTCCCTCCCTTAAAATGGCGGTCACCGCCTATCCAAATACATTTTCTAGCATCAGCGGCTACAGAGGGGGACCAGTTGCGCATCAGGAGATCCTCCTCCACGTAATAGGCTCTCTGCCCGTCAGTTGCGTTGCTTTTACTCACTCCCTTTGAAAAACACCTTTTCAATGACCGGTCAGCCTTTTGCGCCTCACTTAGGCGAGCTCGACCCATTGGGAGAGACGGACGGTCACCGACCGGTGCGTCAGGACCCCCAGGCCCCGCAGCACTGTCATTACGGGTGTCAGCCACAGCACCTTTTTCATTACGATCTGTAACTCAAGTTGAAATGGGCTGCGATTTGGACGAGATCATCCTTCCTACAGCTACTGAAGCTTTCATAAGACGGGTCGGCCAAAAACCCACGCAAATCAAACCCCGTCGCCATACACGCAACCAATAATCAAATAACCGTACCCACTACGCCAAGGGAGATATAACAACTACACAATCCCGGGAACCCTTTAACGGGTAAAAGATCCCGGACGAGCCCCCACATATGTTACGACCCCTACTCGTTCAGGGGGGGAAAAAAGGAAGTAACACACACAACCCGGTGGATTGGGTTGTAAGTATAGTATTTATTATAACCCAACAAAGGAATAGAGTGCAACAATCGTCAGAAATGGGCCGCTAGGTGCTGTCAAAGCAAAGAAACAAATATAACCAAAAGAGAACTCCTTAAAATAAAATGGAGCTACCTGTCTAATAACTAAAATACGAATGGTCCTAAAACAAACCCTAACTGGCTACACTAGCATAACGAAAACGGAAATACAAATGGTCAGCACCCCCTAAACCTAGTGTGGCTAAACAGTGACAAACCTAAATGAGTGCAAATGAACAACATCAGTACAGAGGGATTCTTCTTACCCTGGCCCAAATCTGGGAACACACAAACGTAACCTCTAGCTCTCAAACGAATGCGACTACGCGCCTAGATTCCCTACAGGTGTCTGCCTCGCTTGCAAGGCGCATCAGGCTTTTATACGCCTCCACGGCGCCGTCGCTCTCTGGTTGGTTCCGGGGACGGAAGGACCCGCCCACTTGAGCTGCTTTGGGGAAAAACAGGAGGGGTAGCGCATGCAGAGGGAGGGGAGACAATGCGGTCGGCTCACGGCCGTAACAGTAACTGTGCAGAGGAGGCGCCCATCCAGAGCAGTAGCTTCGATAGGCTTGACCAATGGTTCCTGGTTAATACCCAGCTGCATGGCAAGACCATGATCCAAAAGGTTGGTGTCGGCCCCGGAGTCAATGAGGACAGAGACTGTGTGTGATTGTCCATTACAGTTGAGCTGGGCGTGAAGTAGTGCACGAGAGAGCGTTTCAGAGTTCAGAATACGGCTCACCAGCGCCCTCTGGATTCCTGGTGAGCCCTGTCTTTTACTGGACAGGAAGACACGTAATGACCTCCCTGCCCGCAGTACATGCAGCAGTTCTCCCTTTGGCGCCGCTGTCGTTCAGCAGCTGACAGCCTGGTCCGGCCAAGTTGCATGGGCTCAACCGGGTCTCTAGGGGCACCGACGGGAGGTGACGCTGGAGGACGTGGAAAGCTCCGGGGAGTACTGGTCAGCGCTCTCTCTCATCCCCTTTCCTGGAGACGTCCATCGATGCGGATGGCCGTGGCAACGAGCGCATCTAAATCTGTCGGAGGGTCCCGAGCCGCCAGTTCATCCTTGATATCATCAGAAAGGCCGTTGTAAAAAGCGTCAGTCAGAGAGTCACTCTCTGCAGCAAGTGTCCGGAACTCAATGGAATAATCAGTCACTCTCCGGCTCCCCTGAACCAGGTTTAACAGTCCACGAGCAGCCTCTCGGCCAGGGGTAGCATGGTCGAACACCTTCCGAATACCCTCAGAGAAGGCCGTCACAGAAGAACAGAAAACCGACTGCTTCTCCCACTCGCCGGTGCCCCAGTCCAGAGCCGGTCCCGTATGCTGGGTGATCATGAAAGCCACTCTTGACCTCTCAGTGGGATATGTGAGAGGCTGAAGTTCAAAAGTCAACCTGCACAAAGTCAAGAAAGAGCGGCAGGTACCTGGAGCTCCAGAAAAGCGCTCCAGAGCATTTAGGCGGGGTTCCGGACCCGGGGCAATGGGAGGCGAAACCGCTGGCGGTCGACTGGCCTGCATGAGCTGCTGGAGCTGACCGCTCAGAGTTTCCAAATGTTGGTTGTGGCGTGCAGAAGCCTCCCGGAAAGCCACCTCCATAGCGGTGAATGCCTCTCATGCTGGTGTAGAGCAGCAGCTTGAGCTGCTATTTCCTGATTCACCTTCTCCATGTCGGCTGGGTTCATTTTTGGCCAGATTGTACTGTCAGGTTTCACCAAATGGCAGACGAAAACCCAATAGCACGACACGGGAAACCGTTCAGGTGAAGAAATAGTATTTATTCCTAGGGGCAGGCAACAGGGAAGGTCCAAGCAGGCAGGTCAATCCGGTAGGAGCAGGCAAAAGGAAGGTCCAAAGTCCAAAAGGGCAGGTCGATACACAGGCAGGCAGGTTCAGGATCAGGATCAGAAGACGCGGGAGAGCTAGGTTTACACACTAGACAATCTGGCAGGGAATGTTTGGGAGGAGAGGAGTGATATAGGGGGAGCACAGGTGACGGTGGTTGGTTAATTAGGAGAGATCAGGGTGGCAGGCAGGTGAATGGGAACAGCAGGTAATGCAGAGCAGGGGGGAGTGGCAGAGTCTGAAATGACATGTGTTAGTGTGGCAAAACAGGGAACAGACAAATGAAAAACTACAGCCTTGCTGAAGTTGTGACATAGCAGGTTGTCAGAATTTAATATCAGAAGCCAACAGAGTTTGGACAGCCTACACTTGCCCAGCTGCATCACTACTCCGATTTAAGTGAAGGAGGATACGGCATCGTTAGCTACGTAAGGTTGGAGAATAAAGGAACGAGGATCACGTGGCATTACTGCTTGGCAAAGCACGGGTAACACCAATAAAGCCGATCACCATTCCACGTTTGGAGCTTACTGCCGCAGTTCTTGCTGCTCATGTGGATAGATTTTTGAGAGCGGAGCTGCAGCTGCAGCTGGAAGACTCGTGCTTCTGGACGGATAGTACTTCAGTACTGAAGTACATAAGGAATGAGGACCGGCGCTTTCATACCTTTGTAGCAAACACGGTGACAACTATTAGAGATGCTACAAAGGTGTCACAGTGGAAGTATGTGAACACAAAAGACAACCCAGCTGACGACGCATCCAGAGGTATGAAAGTCGAAGATCTACTGACTCGCAGCAGGTGGATTGAAGGGCCCAACTTTCTTTGGAAGCCAGAAAGGTATTGGCCAGAAAATATCATAGAAATCAGCATCCCACTGGACGACCCTGAAGTTAAGAAAGACTTCACGTGAATGCTGTTATCACCAAGGAATCAACGAATGCGACTGACCAACTAATTACATACTTCTCAGACTGTAGAAAGCTCAAGGTTGCAGTTGCCTGGTTCCAGAAGGTGCAAAATACCCTCTTGAAATTAAGCCGAAGGAGAAAGGAGCTGCAGGCCTCTGATGCAAACAACCAACCTGCTCATGTACAGTTGGAGATGAGGAAGGCAAGAGGTGCAGTTTGGGACCAGAGCAAAACGTCGGAGGATCTTGTGGAGGCAGAGATTGTGATTGTTCGCTTCGCTCAGCAGCAGCGGTTTAAGGCGGAAATTGAATAGTCAAGCATCCACTCATCCTCACTAAAGACCAGCATATTTCGACTCTTATTCTCAGGTATATCCACCAGCAACTGGGTCATAGTGGTAGAAACCACACACTATCCAAACTCAGGAGGAAATACTGGATCACAAAGGCTGCTTCAGCAATAAGAAAGGTCATAAATGATTGTTGGACGTGCAGACTCCACGCTGCAAGAGCAGGTGAACAAAAAATGGCAGACCTGCCTTTAGAAAGGACTTTGCCTGACCTACTCCTAAAGTGTTGGTGTAGACTTTTTTTGGACCTATCAAGGTGAAGAGAGGAAAAAGCCTCTGTAAACGCTACGGGGTGATTTTTACCTGTTTGGCAAGTAGAGCTGTGCACCTGGAGGTTGCAAACTCGCTGGATACTGATGCGTGCATTAATGCTTTGCGGCGCTTCATAAGTAGAAGAGGCCAAGTTTCTCATATGCTATCCGACAATGGTACCAATTTCGTTAGAGCAAATAGAGAACTGAAGGAGGCTCACGCTGCAATTAATCATGACCAGATTCAAAGATCTCTCATTCCATCAGGAGTGGACTGGAAATTCAATCCTCCAGGGGCATCTAATTTTGGCGGAATTTGGGAGCGCATGATTCGTACAATAAGGCGTGTTCTCAAATCTGTATTGCACCAGCAGCAATTGGACGACGGCGGCCTCCACACGGTTCTCTGTGAAGGCCAGGCCAAAGTAAATGACCGGCCCATCCCCCAGCTGTCCGAGGATCCCAATGATCTTGAACCTCTCACACCAAACCATATCCTCCTCCTGAAAGGAAAACCTGCATTACCACTTGGGCTGTTTGTGAAACAAGACCTGTATGCAAAGAGAAGGTGGAGACAGGTTCAGTATATATCAGATCTGTTCTGGACACGTGGGTTCAAGAGCACCTCCCTCTGCTGCAAGAACGGCACAAATGGAACAGAGAAAAAAGAAATGTTGTGCCAGGAGACATTGTCATATTAATGGATTCGGCTGCCCCTCGTGGCTCTTGGCTGCTCGGACGAGTAGTCGAGACCTTTCCCGACAAAAACGAGTTTGTACGGTCCGTTCGTCTTAAAACTAAGTTTAACACTGTGGTAAGACCAGTGACCAAATTGTGTCTTTTAAACGCAGCTCAAGATATCTGCAGTATCTAAGATAATGCAGTAATGCATGATGGGTATTAATGGCTCTTTGTTTGTTTTGGTTTAATTGTTAACTCCATCTGTCACTTACATTTAGGGGCCGGAGTGTAAGAGCCATTTTCCTGTTTTCCATTTATGTTGTAATGTCTGTGTTGACCACTGAGTGGTGCTGCCGTATTGCGGGTACAGGTATAAAGGGGACGTCATTTGGGTTACCTCTGTTGTTTGACCCCGGAAGGGCATACGGTTTTTGACCGCTAGAAATACCAAGTACCACCAGTTGTTGTTATGTCACTGAGGATCTATATGAATGTATTCCGTATTCCCATGCAATTGGTGTCATGGTGAGAAAATAAACGGGTTGTAAACCGGAGACGATCGCACGGATCAATCATTGCTTCACGCAGCTGCATAGTACTGGAAACATCAACACAGGGCGTCAACCGGGGGGGTATACCACGAACCTTGCTGAACATACCCAGGCTTTCTTGGGAAAACCTGGCTCGACAGAGCTGCAACTCGCAATCAGAGTTAAATGGTACCACGAAGCTCACTTTTGATTCAATTAGTTGAACCAGGTTTTCCGCTTTAGGTTCAATGCCAATCACATAAAAGGGCCGTTTATCGCGTCATTTGACTCACCCTTACGCAAAATGAATATATATGAGTATTTCACCCAAGGCGAGCAGTGAAATATGATGAACTCCTACGAGGAATTCAAAGTTCAAATCACAGCCAAGGGGAACACGGTTGCCCATAATATGGCTAGGGTGGCGTGCTGGCAAAAAATAGCCGACCGTGTTAATTCGTAAGTGAAATGATTCTGCATATTGTCTAAAAAATATCATGCATCATCATGCGTTTTACCCCCATGAGTATTCATGTATTGGCAATGGACATAAATAATTGTCTTGCTAATCAAATGTGAAATGATTGAGGGTAAAATAATTGTGTCATTTTTTGTTGAAGGTAACATTATTTTGGAGGAGCCGCCGACAATCAATCTCCAATCAGAGGTATATAACTATCAAAGCAAAGTATCACGTATTCTTCTAAATGTATGATTTTTGGAAAGAATGTCTAGGTTTCCCTGATTCTTGCAGGAGACTCTGGACTATGGAGGTGTTTTTTTTTAACAATTCTCACAGCTATAATATGAATTTGTAGAATAAAAAAATGCCTAGGCCTACCTAGCGGTTATATAAGGGATAATGGACAACACGGCACTTGACTATAAGTTAATGTACGTTGAACGTGCGGGGCCACCTTCGAACTTGAAACACAGACACACTGCGCAACAGTAAGTGCACGGCTTCTTTGTGTAGCATTGCCTACTTACGGTCCAACAAGGACGGTCAAATAACGAATACCCTCTGATGAGAATCTGTATCTCTCATAAAGAATATCGTCAGACAATGCCAAGGGATCGGTTCTGTCCCGAAAAACCCTCTATCTCCGGAGAGACGCCTGTACGCTAAGTGCGCCGTGGTCCACGGGAACACCCAAAAATGGTGACGCCATTGTCGGAGGAGGGGCTAGGCAGCTGCGCACACCGATTTAAGTAGCCGATCTCCGGCTAGACTAAGCTGAAAAGCTGCTCCCGACCAGGTTTGGTTGCGAGCATAAGTCACCATGGTGATACAGCGACACTTAAAGAGATCGACTTTCGTGGTACAGCTAACCCAGGCTTTCAGCTCAACATACCTCGCTAACCCTCTAATCGAGCTTCGTAGTACAGGCCCCCGGTCACCCGGGAGTCAAACCACTCGGAGCACACCCATTGGATGTGGCTCCTATAGTAACTTTAAAGGAATTTAATTGATATTTCTGACAAGAGATTTACAAGTGTTCCAATTGCATTTAACTGTTGTTAATCAATGTATGTGTATGTAATGTAACTGTCTTAAGGTACCACTTTTCTATTTGTTTACTTTTCTACAAACTTATATAAACAAGCCGGCATTTAGAACTTATCTGATGGTCTGTGGTGTTATTTTGCTGTAATTACTGTGTTAACTTCTACTGCTCCCTACGTAACCTGGAGACTGGTCCTAATTCACTCTAACTTAACTACAGCTCGTAGTAAGTGCTACATTAGCATCTTCGTATAATTGATCTTGAGGGATATCGATTGCCTATGCCTCTTTCATTTAAACTCACCTTCAAACTTTTGGAGTGGACTGAGGGGGAATGTTTCAAGGCCTCTGACATCAGAAGCTCCACCTCCTTCTCTTCCGGACCCAGCTTCCATTTCATGATCACCTCTGTAATAGGCTACTTGCACAAGTGATTCGCCGTTACACAGCTTCACGGCTTCCGGTCAAAGATGACGACGTTCTACACCGCCGTGTTCCAATACCCGTACTTCCATGAGTATACTTAAAGGAAGTATACTATCCCTGAGTACGAGTACGTTAATTTTTCAGATGTGAGTGCTGTTCCAAATCGAGTACTCCGTGGTGCACTAACCGGAAATTACGATCACGACTGCCGCTGCAGCTCCTCCCCCGCAATAAACATCCCGCTTTGAACAACACATTCTCACTCCGAACGCGTCGATTTTTGACGAACGGTCAGTAACTTTGGCTTCAGTTTCGGACGCAAAAGGGTACCCTTGCGCTTCTTTTTTCGACGCATGGGGTTTTCAACTCCTTACAATGTAACCCCTTCACGGGGGACCCGATGGCTGCACATAGAGACGCTATGAGCATTCATCCCATTGGCTAACGGAGGACCTTGCGCTTCTTTTTTCGACGCAGGGGGTTTTCCACTCATTACAATGTAATCCCTCCACGGCAATATATGAAGCTATGAGCATTCATCCCATTGGCTAACGGAAGAGCCGATGGCTGCACATAGAGACGCTATGAGCATTCATCCCATTGGCTAACGCAGGACAATGTGCTTCTTTTTTCGACGCAGGGGGTTTTCCCCTCATTGCAATGTAATCCCTCCACGGCAATGTATGAAGCTATGAGCATTCATTCATCCCATTGGCTAACGGAAGACCCGATGGCTGCACATTAACGGCGATTTTACAGTGAAATCTGTGACATTCCTCAACACAACTACACCAACGTGTCCTTGTTAATTACACAACATGTGTGGGTTAGGTTTATGGGCATCAGTTGTCCTGTTTTGTGCTTTGATTGAGAGAAACAATCGTTTTTTTGATCAGTGCTGGGTAGCTGAGGTCGTTGCTATAGAGACCAAGACAGACAGAGCAACCCTTTCTCATCAAAATTACGTTCCCAGAGAACTATTCGGCATTCTCAATTACGTTTGTCTAAAAAAACATATTTTGTCGTGATTACGTTTTATTGAACATATCGTAAATACGAATTTGTTCGGTTGTTGTCTGTATTCGTTTGTATTCGTTTGGTTGTCTGTATTTTTATGCACACCGAACTGGACCGCTGTCAAGGAAAGTGGATTTTTTGCCTGATTCACGTCTTTCTTAACACTCCGCAAGTAGTCCGATAATTTATCAACCCCAGTGTGTCCGGTTGCTAAGCAACGTAAACGTCTTTGGCAGACTATTTCTCTGCTGAACAACACTACGAATGGTAATTGTAAAAAAAACACACCGTGTGAAGATATTTTTTGGCATTAGTTTTATTAAGTCATCAACGAAATTCTTAATGATCAATTAGTCGATCATCGATTAATCATGCCCATCCCTAAATGAGGAGTCTTTGAAGAAACAGATCACATAAGCTAAAAATTGGATGGACGGAGGCGTCCCGGAATCCGGGACGCCTTGGTGAAGCAACGTCTCGGTGAAAACGATGATGTTGGATTCCCGGTATTCAAAGCAGCTCTTTAGGTTGACACGAAGCTCATCCAACTTTGGTGTCAGCGATCGCAAGTTGCTGAGTATTATTGACGGCAGCGATAAAACTCAGTCTATTGACTCGCCGGCGGAGGCGTTCTCGCACACCTCCCCGTCTGCCTCGCTTGCGTTGTGGCCGTGTGCTGGTTTGTGTCGCTCGGATGGCTGCCCGTCGATGTTCTGGTGGTGTGGATTGGCGTGTTGTGGGTCGGAGGGAGAGTAAGGGCATGTTCACAGTCTACAAAGACTAGTCCCCATACGTCAGACATGCCCTCGGTCGTCCGCCGACGGACGCATATAGTGTGAACAAGGCGTAAGGCATCTCTGGAGTAGACGCGACATCCATATTCCCACTGCAGGTTCCCACTGCTGATAAAAATCCGGATCAGCAGTGCAATTAAAAAACTTGCTTCCATTGTTTAGGCTCAGGCTACAAACAATAGGGGATTATCACGCTTCCGGGTTCCATGGGCGGGATTTGTCTTCGTTGTGCATGAACACTTCCGGCGCAGTTCAACAATGGCTGAAACAAAGGCTAGATGTAACTGCTTTGTTCCACTTTGTACATCTAACAAACAACGCCAACCATACTTAAGGTTTCATGGATTCCCGACTGAATTGAGTCTAAGGAAGTAGTGGATTCAAGCGGTTCGCCGGGATGAAGGGCCAAACTTAAAATAAAACAAGGTAGCACGTTTGTTTGTAGCCGGCACTTTAGGGAATCAGACTACACTAACGCTACAGCTAGCAGGCTAGCAACCAACCAGGGTCATATGAAGCGACCAGTGGAACAACTGGGGACTGCCAAGAAGGGAGTCTGTTTATAAAAGAGCATCAACTCTCTTAGGCCATGACGTTCACCCAGCCCTTCCTCTGGAGCAACTGCTGCCGTGTGAAGAAGAGCCGATGGAGGAGATCGTAGCTTCGGTGGTGATGACAGACCATGATTACGGTTCTGCTCCTAAACCAGGTTTGTCAGTGTGTTTGTTAGTGTTCTGAAATATTGGCATACTAGTACCCCATACTGTTCTTATACCACCTACCTGACAGGATGTGCTACCTATGGTTTAATCAAAGAATGGGCTCTTAGTAGATTATACCGAGGAGGTAGGTCAACTTTTCAGAACACGGGTCTTATTGATGTCCCAGCATTTGCCCAATACCACAATGTGAAAAGCCTCATCACAAGTGCAAACATTTTATATCTTACTTAATTAAGCAATTTCTTTAGAGGTCCAAACTACTTCCAATAACTACTTCAAATATGCAAGTCACAAAAAATCTGGGTCAGTTGTTTTAATTATTTTTCTCATCTCAAACAGGTGCACTGGATGCTGCTGCTGCACGCATACAGCAATTGGAATAAACAGTCAAGGAGCTGACAAGAGAGCTGTCACAGCTGCAAGTGGTTCAAGTGCCTTTTCACAGATTTTGTGTCTCAGACAAGGACATTTTTTTTTACACCAGTTGATTTTTTTTGATTGATTTTGCATTGGTCACTAATAGCAAGGAATGCTGTCTGAGTCAGTTTTGGTGCTAAAAATATAAAAATAGTGATGAATATTCATGACATGCAAATGTCTCACCTCTGATTGGCTAACAGCACTGTCCATCATTGGAATAAACCCAATTAAACTTCCAGAGCGACAGGGGAGAGAGAGAGAGAGAGAGAGAGAGAGAGAGAGAGAGAGAGATTTGATTTTAAAAGGACCTTTATTCCTAGTTCATTCTGTTTACAGCTTAAGTTTCGCTATTATCAAACAAAATTACATCAAAGCAAATTCATACAAAAACTCAAACCAGAAAAACTAAGGGAAATAGATCAGAAATGTAGAAACAAAGCGTTCTCTCTGACTGAACAAAGCACATTTCGCACACCCCAAATTGTCAGTCTGTAAAACTCAAACTCCACCCTGAGCCGAGCTGCCAGCAGCCCGGTCAGCATCATTACCACGTCCTCTGACCCTGCACCCCTCACACGATTTTTCCTTGTTTTCCAAATAGCTAATTTGGCCAGACCTAGTAGTGTGGACCATAGATAAAAAGACAAAAAGAAAAAAGTTCTCCTAAGCCCTGAAACCATGACTTGAATTGTCTGAATAGTCTAGCCAGTCTGGAACACTGAATAAATAGATGGTATATTGTATCTGTCTGTGAGCAGAAAGGACAGTCGTCCCCTGTACCAGGTTCGAGGTGCACCAGATACCTGTATGTAGCTATGTCCCCATGTACAGTCCTCCACTGGAGGTCGCCTGTCCTTTTGTCAACAGGGGGTTTGTACAGGGACCGCCAACAGCCCTTCGGGGATGATCCATTGCCAAAAAACTCGGTCCACCTCGACATTTCACCCCCACCAGGGAGCGTAAGTTTGCAACCTTCACGCTGATATGATACATCGCTTTTTTCTCCAGAGACTCAAAGTCTCCCAACTCTGGGGTCTTTAGAGACAGCAGGATGTCCTCCTCATCCTGCCACTGTCCCACAGCAGGAGAGACAATCAGGGAAGGAAAGACATACTCATACTCATCATCCCATTGATCAGATATAGTGCGGTCTTCAGCGAACGCTGTGAGGACTTCTGGCAGGGAAGCACAAACCTCCTCCACCAACCTGCACAGCAGTCCATTAGATCTGATGTTCGTCCGTTCAGCCAGATGAGGGATGGAGGTCTTCATAAGATGACCCAGCTTAAAGCAGCCAGCCTCTCTCAGTCTGGACCTCAGGCTGACAGAACACAGAACCTAAGAAGTAATGAAATTGTACCCAAACAGGGGCTCCTCAAAAAGCCACATCCCTGGTGTAATCACGGCTTCCCGATGGTATGTAAAAACCTGCCACGCCTGTACCACAGACTGGTAAAAAGGTGTCAGCCCAGTTAGATCTGTGGACTGGGGCCGAAGGAGGTACAAGTGTTTATCATACCCCAAACGTCCAGCCCTCCTCAGCAGCAAACAGGCAGTATCCATCCATGGCAGGCCAAACCTGTAAAGCCATCTTTGAACTGTCTGCAGCCTGAAGGCTATGATGCACGCTGCAATGCCCACCAGACCTTGTCCTCCTTCCTGCACCGGCAGGTACTGTATCGCTGATCTCAGCCAGTGTAGCCCTGACCAGAAAAAGTCCACAGCTGCCCTCTGAATTCCTTCGATCAGCCCCCTTGGTGGAGGTAAAACTATCAGCCTGTGCCAAAGGGTCGAGGCAACCAAGTTATTGACAATCAGAACCCTCCCCCTGTAGGAAAGCTCAGGTAGCAACCATTTCCATTTAGACAGTCTGGCACACACTCTCTCCATAACACCCTCCCAGTTCTTCCTATAAAACTCATCTGATCCCAAAAAAACACCCAAAACTTTCATGCCCTGCTTTCCCCAGCTGAGGTTTCCTGGTAACTTTGGCATTACCTTGTCTGCCCACTGACCAACCTGCAAAGCTTGACTTTTGCTGAAGATGCCCTTCCATATATCTCAAGACTATCACCCAGGAACACGACATCTCTCTCATCTCTGACAATTACATTGATGTCATCAGCATAAGCAGACACCACCAACGAGGGCCGCTGAGGCAACCCTGGTAACATAAGCCCTGACAGCCTGGATCTTAACCTATTCAGAAGAGGCTCAATAGCCAAAGAGTATAGCTGTCCAGAGATAGGACATCCCTGTCTAATGCCTCTCTGAACCTGTACTGGACAGCTCAGCCCACCACCCACTTTCACCAAACAAAAAGCTACCTTATATAACAAACCCAGCAGTGCCACAAAACCTTCTCCAAAACCAAAAGCTCTTAAAGTGGAAAAAAGAAAACCATGGTCAACCCTATCAAACGCTTTCTCTTGATCTAATGAAATAATACCAACATCAATACTGTACAATTTACAAACATCAAGTAAGTCTCTCCTAAGAAAGATATTGTCCATAATAGATCTGTCTGATACACAATATGACTGGTCTCTGTGGATTATTAGTTCCAGAAAATCTTTAAGCCTGTTGGCAAGCACTTTTGAAAAAAGTTTGTAGTCCGTGCATAACAAGGCCACTGGTCTCCAGTTCTTGAGTACAGCCAAATCTCCTTTTTTGGGTAACAGCGAAAGAACCTCCCGCCGACAGGATGCCGGTAACAGTCCTGTCTGTGAACATTCCTGCAGCACCTCCCACAGGTCGGCTCCCAAACACTTCCAGAAGTGCTCATAAAAATCTGCGGGCAGTCCGTCCAGCCCAGGAGCTCTACCAGGAGCCATCTAAACCACAGCAGCAGTGAGCTCCTCCAGGGAGATGTTGGCATCCAGGACAGCATTCTCCTCGGAGCTCAGCTGAGGAAGCCCCTTCAGCAGCTCGTCCGCACACTCTCTGTTACAGTCCTCCTTCCTGAAGAGGGCGCTGTAGAACTCAACGGCATGCTGCCTCATCTCGCCCGGGTCAGTCGTTACCGTACCATCAGGGAGGCGGAGACAGACCATTTGTTTGGTCCGAGAGACAGACTTCTCCAGGTTAAAAAAGAAAGAGGTGGGAGCATCCATGTCTCTAACACTGGTAAACCTTGACCTGACCAAAGCGCCTTTAACTCTCTCACGTAAAAAATAACCTAATTCTTGTTTCTTTTGTTGAAGCCTGTCACTGTCCGTGCTGCTGTGAGTGAGCAGACTGTTCTCCAAACCCCTGATCTCTTCCTCTAGATCCCGAATTACCCTTTTGACTATCACTGTGGAATGACTTGTTTATTGCTGACAGAAAATTTGTATATGTGCCTTACCCACTTCCCACCACTGACTTAGGGACTCAAATTCCCTCTTCCTTTCTCTCCAAATTCCCCAGAAAGTCTCAAATTTCTGACAGAAGTCACTGTCCTGAAGCAGCCTAACATTAAAGTGCCAGTATGAGCTGTATTTAGTGGTTGGTGAGATATGAAAATCTAACGTGACCAAGTGGTGGTCAGTGAAACCTACCGGGTAAATGTAGCTGTTCAATAACCTGTTGTTAAAACCTTGTGACATGTAAACCCTATCCAGCCTGGCTGCTCTCACGTTCCCATCTGACACCTTAACCCATGTGTGCTGCCTAACCTGGGGATGTTTGACCCTCCATACATCTACTACACCTGACTCTGAAATTACCTGTGATAAAATGGTGGATGACTGTAAATGGGGTTCCTCTCCTGTTCTATCCAGTGTAAAATCGGTAGTGCAATTCCAATCTCCACCCATCACTACACAATGGCTCTGATCACACTGCTTTAAAAAATCATTTATTTTCCTAAAGATATCCGATCTGTCTGATCCCTGATTCGGAGCATAGATGTTAATGAAACAAAAAGATATGTCCTGTATTTCTACTCTGACCACCAAAGCCCTGCCTGTCACTATATCTCTGTGGTGGAGATGACATTAACATCAAGCCCTGGAGAAAAGAGAATGGCTACACCAGCAGAGAAGTTAGTACCATGAGTGAGAACATACTGGCCCTTCCACCACAAATCCCAGTCTATCTCATTATCTTTGTCGCTGTGCGTTTCCTGCAGGAAAACTATGTCTAATCTTCTCTGTTGGACCATTTCTGAAATAACTGCCCTCTTCTGTCGATCCAGCCCAGGCGCCCACAATTAATATTTAAAGAGCCGACCCTTACCTTATACATAGAGGACTGAGAGAGAGAGATAATATATACAGGTAGAGGAAACGAGAGGAAGATCACCCAGTGCAACACATTCATCATGACCTTACTTATTTATTCTTAACCTTTTTAAACCTTTCCCTCTAGTCTTGATCGTCTTCCTTAGACTTGTCATGTGTTTTTTTAACCAGAAACGTTTATTTTCATCCAACATATCAGCACCAACTACTTCCTGCAAGGTTACCACACTCTTAATGAATCTTTCTGCATCTGTAAAAAACTAAGATACTTTCCCAAAGGTTTCATCCAGGAAAACATTTATTTCCTCCAGCGTGTACAGATCTCCATTATATGACTGAGTCTGCAACAGAGACACAGTCAGAGTCAGTGTCATACTCCATCTCTTCCTCCTTATCCCTAGCAGCAACACCCCCCATAGCACACGGCTCTCCCCCTCCCACCTTCGAACCAGCAGCCTGACTTTGGTCAGATTCTGCTGCCGGCTCTTTCCCCGCTGCCTCCTCCGCCAACGTCCTCTACTCCTGCTGCCGGTTCCTCCTCTGCTACTTGCCCTTCTTCCCTGCCTAACTCACCTCGCTGTTCCTCGGCCTGACTGTCTACCTGTCTGCTGTGTCCCTCTCCTGCCTCGGTCCCAGCCGGCGGGGCGCCGCCCCCTCGCGGAAAGGTGGTCTCTGCCGGCTCCTCGTCGGGCGGAGCGCCGGTGTGAGTGCGCTCCTCCGTTCGCCCGCTGGGCCCCGGCTCCGGGCGCCCCTCAGCCTGCCTGTGAGGACAAGCCGTCCGCTTGTGCCCCACATCCCCGCACTCAAAACATTTCATGCTGCCGGTACTGGCGTACACCATGTAGTGCCCCTCCCCGTGTTTCACTCTAAAGAAAACATCTAACGTCTGTGCTGGACAGTTCAGGAACATAAACACCTGTCTCCTAAACGACTGGACATGCTTCAGCTTATCGCTCTTGCAACCTAAAGCCACAGTCCTAAAGCCACTCGCCATCTTCCCGAAGCGCTAGAGCTCCCGCTCCAACGCCTCGTTGGGAATGAACGGGGGAACCCCAGAAACGGTAACCCAGGCGGTGGGCACGGCGAGCGGGGAAACCTGCAGATAGACGCCGTTCAAAGAGACGCCGCTCACTATTAGCTCAGCCACAAAACGCTCCTCTTTCAAAAACACAACCACACCTTTGTTCATTCTGGAGGCATGTGACAGGTTGGCGTGCCCTACACGGTCTCCCATAGCCAGGAGAACCGCCTCTACCGGGACAGACGGATCGGGCTGAACCCGCACTCCATGTCGGATAGACGTCTCCGAGGACGCCATCCCCGCCGTGAAACACGGCCCCCCGTCCACCAAAACCACCCGCTAGATATTCACCTAACTACGCCAACAACAACCATATAAACACTACGAAACAATCATACAGTACACAGTAGGAAAAATAAAAAAAGTTTTAAAAAAATCACACACTCTCAGTCAAATGCAAATGAGAGAGAGAGAGAGAGAGAGAGAGAGAGAGAGAGAGAGAGAGAGAGAGAGAGAGAGAGAGAGAGAGAGAGAGAGAGAGAGAGAGAGAGATCTATTGGCCAAGAAAGAAGAGTTGAGGAAGAAATGGTTGGATTGAACATTCATTCACTGTGACCGGCACTCCCGCGACTCCCTGCCGCCACGTCTCCCGTCGTGCCCCGGCCGCGGCCCAGGCACCGTGACCTTGGGCACTGCGACCACTCCCGCGACTCCTGCCGTGCCCTGTGAACGAATGAATGAATGGCCCGGGAACCACGGGCACCGCAGCCCGGGCAACGCGGACATTGCGAAAACAGATTGCGCGCAGAGGCCTAATTAGGCCAATATATTTTGTATTTGAAATGCAATGGTCGTTTCGTGGAGACTACGCTCAGAGCAGCTGGAACTGCAAGAGGAAGGAGGAAAACGGCTATGAAACAAAATTTAATGTTTTTTTCTTGCTATCGGCCATAACTTGGGATATGTTTTTCAGCGTTACTATAGCGATCATGACGATAGCTGTAACGAGAGTCCGGGCGTGTGCAGGACCGAACCGCGCTGTATTATCACTGTTCCACTGCGCATACAGTAAAAAGTAGCTGAGACGGTAGAGGGGTAAGAAACCAATAAATGAAAATAGGCTATTTATTTTATGTTTTATGTTTTCACCCAAAGAAAATAAAAACAAAAATGGAATCACGTTCCCAGCGCACCCCTAGGTTTTGCAAACGGAACCAGGGGACGGAACCAGCCCCGTTGAGAAACCATAGTCTATAACATTGGTTCTCAAAGTGCGGCCCGCGGAATCATTCCTGGCGGCCCGCAATGACATACATAATTATGTAAATTCTAAAAAATATATATATATTATTATATCAATATTAATTTAAACAAATATAAATAAATATAAAGAGAAAATTCGACTCTCTCTAGCTTTCAATTAAATCCTTTTACATTTGTTAGTTTTAATCCGACTGTACATTACTTTGAAAGGGTGAACCTCACTTTCGTGATTTAGACCTCACTTGACCTCACTCCCGGCGGTCCACGGTGCAATGTTTCTTTTGACCACTGGGATGCTGACGGCGTTTCCCGCCAATTTTTTTTTTCCTTTGGCGGCCCTCAGTCAAATTTGGGTTCCTAAATTGAACCAAAAAATATAAGCCATAATGACGAGCTTTCAAATGTTATTTCACAGACAGTAGTTTCATTCTTTTTTTTCATAATGTAAGCTTCTGTCCACCCCTTCCCCAACTTGGCAGCAATTTGGCCATGTGTGGGGAAACTCATTGACCTACAGGCTCCTACAGACGACTGTTGGTGGTGGCGACTGCTGGTGGTGGTGGTGGCGGCGGCGGCGACGGCTGCGATTGTTGTCCTTCCTTTCGACCTGGTGCACTATCCTTAACCTCAGCCTGATGTATGTGGAATATTTTCTTTGTTTATTAATAACTTATACTATTCCTCTCTGTTCCTTCACTTTGTTCTTGTTTTACAAGTTAGATACACGCACACCTGTTCACACATTTGCTGTTCTTGTTTCACGCATGACTAACTTTGTTTTATTTATTGATACCCCCTGGCTCTACTTTGCTGTTCTTGTTCACACTTACTGTATGTTTGATTTGTTGTTCTTAATCATACTTGTTCCCACTTTTTTTTTGTGTTCCACAAACCTCAGCCTGATATATGTGGAGAGGATTTCTTTCTAAACACGCATCTAAAACACTGGGTCCAGTTTTGCATGGTGCATCCTCCTTTGCAGCGTGCAGATGTTAGGCAGTGGAATCAGCATTTGCTGAAAGGGTTTTATAACAGTGGTCAATTTTATTTGTATTGCTTTTTTAATTGTCTCCTTTCCTAACCTTATTCCTCTCTTGTCAACACCTATACATGCAAAATATTCATCCCTGTTCCTTCAACTTGTTCTTGTTTTTCAAGTTGGATACACACACACACATTCTTGTTGTCTCACCCATTCATCCAAGTGTAATGATTTGTTATTCTTTAATATATTTGATACTTTGTGTATGGCTTAGTCTTAAAAGTATCATGGTTGTGTGGTCAGCTCCTGCCTCATCAGAAGAAGTTGCCGGGAAACAATGCTAAATGGACTGTTGCTACTCTGCTTTCTCAATCGCTCTCTGACCACGGGTAAGTGAATCGGAATTAGGCTACAAGCAAAATCAAGGAAATCCAATAGTCCAGTTGCGCAAAAATGAACATCTTGAATCGTCTTTGATTTCAGAACAGATGTAAGGTAAAAGTTAAGGTTAAGCCACTAAAGTCAGTAGCCTAGTGCTACCCATGCTAAAAAAAACATGAAGCTTTCCCTCAACCTTAAAATGTATCTACAGGTAAGTAGCTTTCAGTTGTCACCTTACCACTCCAAATGTAAAACGGACATTTACAAATATGCAACAATAGTCAAAAGTACTTGGGTATGTGTTTTTTAAATTTATATTTACCATTCAATATTGCAATCACTGCTGTCAGTCCAGGAGAAGAACATGAGACCGCGTCGTGTTTCGGCACTATACAGGCTTACATGAACCACGTGACCACCCCCCGGCGAGATCACAGTGTCGCAACTCTTCTCTCTCTATGGCTCTGATTCGGCCATGCGACCCCTTTTGATTTTCAGGTGATTTAACCAATCACACCATATTACAAGAGATTAAACACATTTATTTGCAATATTTTCATATGCGTGGCTTCCACTAAGATGTCCTTGGCCAATCACAATGCTCTCAACTACGGCCCCTTCCGTTCCTCATTGACAATTATCTTTCCGCTCCTGGGGCCCGCAGCTGGTAGTGTCTGACTTTAACTAGGTAACTAGTTAACTAGTATCGACTAGTTAACTCCAACTTCTGAGCGAAGTCAACCAGTCCACGAGCAGCCGCGGAGCTAAGATGCTAAGAGGTCATATATTATTGCATATTAGTCCGGAACCTCTGTTATTTTATTTTTTTAGAATTATTTTTTGCATTTTTATGCTTTATGATAGAGTGAGTTAGACAGGAAGGTATGGGAGGGAAAGGGGAAGACATGCAGCAAATGACCATCTGCAGGAATCTAACCTGGGTTCTACAAGACAATCAAATTACAAAGTACTAATGAAGACAAAAATAGACGCTAAAGTAAATGCTAAAGTAAAGACAAACAAACAAACAGGGCAAACCAAGCAGAAGGTATAGAGTATGAATTATAAAGTTGCTAAGTTACTGTACTTCACAGTATAGTCAATTTATTGACTGGTTAACGTGCAACAGGTGTGCAGCCTCCCCCATCCCCAGAGCCAATCAGAGTCGAGGCAGGTGAGGCCAGAGTCAGACCCCCCCCCCCACCCCCCTTCCTTGCATTTGACCACCAGGGGGCGACAGAGACCGGACGTTTGTTTGTCTCGCATGAAACAAACACACCCACACGAGAGAGAGAGAGAGAGAGAGAGAGAGAGAGAGAGAGAGAGAGAGAGAGAGAGAGAGAGAGAGAGAGAGAGAGAGAGAGAGAGAGAGAGAGAGAGAGAGGGGGAAGGAGAGAGAGAGAGACGGGGGAAGGAGAGAGAGAGAGACGGGGGAAGGAGAGAGGAGGAGAGGGACAAGTAGGGGGCTTGATATTCGAGGACTGTAGCCGTGTCTGTCCACCAGGGGGCACCAGAGACCAGAAGTTAGTTTGTCTCGAATGTAACGCACACAGACACCTGCCCTCACCTGCCTATCGCACAAACTAAACATAATCTACATCTAAACTTAATTAACATAGACATTGCTGGAACTTATAAGAAGGTATTAATCGTTAGCTTTTCAATGCTATCTGAAGGGAGGTATATATATATATCGATAGGCTATATTGTCCTCTGGCATATATTGTAATCATTTATTATAAAGACAATACGATTTTCAAAAAACAGTGCATAGAGGGATGACTAATTAGCTACTTTAGTGGGGTACAACTTTGAGTTAATTTAATTGCCTTGAATAATTTGACTTATCATTTATCAGCGTTACGACCCCTCCTGTGGTGTCCAGGGGGAAGAGGGGGGGCAACAATTAATATTAAACCGGGTGTTTAAAGAACGGAAGAGAGTAGCAGGCTTTAAACCAATATACCATTTATCGACCATAAATGAGTCCTATGTTCAGACGGAAACAAACAATAACACTATCCCTCCACTGAGGGAGCAATGCCACGACGAAGCGCACCACGTAGCTCTGACTCGCGACCCACAGCGACCCCAACTCTGTTCGCCTATCTGGCCCACTGGCCCCGTCTGCTTTCATCGCTGCAGCTTTATAGCAATCCACCTGATTGCTGAGGGGCTGCAGGTGTGTCTGACCAGTCCGATGGGGAGGGTGGTACCTGGAACAGCACACAAGACAGCAGAGGCAAAACACACACGTAACACCCCCTTCCATAAGTGCAAACCAAGTTTGCTACATTAAGCACGATCCCCGATAAAGCACACTACACAGAATCAGGATCATCAGAATTATCTCCTCCCTTTTAACTTTTTTCTTCTTCTTTCTTACCCATGGGACAGGGCATCAGCCACCACATTGTCGGTCCCCTTCTTGTGCCTAATCTCAAGGTTGTAACCTTGCGCCAATAGGGCCCAACGCATCAGTCGCTGATTGTGGTTGTACATCTGCGTCAGGAAGACAAGAGGGTTATGGTCTGTGTATACAACCACGGGAGACGGACTGGCATCAACATATACTTCAAAGTGTTGAAGCGCGAGTAGCATAGCCAGGGTCCTCTTTTTCAATCGTGGAGTAGTTTAGCTGATGACGTTTGAACTTGACCGAGAAGTAGCACACTGGATGACACACGTCACCCTCCCCATCCTGCATTAGCACAGCACCAGCTCCTGAAGCAATGAATAAGAATATAAATAAGTAATTTGAATATTATTCATATCAATAGTTAGGGAGTAATAAATATGAGTAAATTAAATTCGACTTGGCGCTTCATACATCTTCATAATAGCGAATAATTTAGTGCAAATCAAAATATGTTGAATTGAGAATTAAAGAAACACATAATAAAGATATTTTAACCTAAAAATATGCATTGAAATTGATTGGTCTTCAATATGCTTTTTATATTCATTGTCGGACTATGGAAATCCATAATAAACCGTCGAAATATTAACAATTAATTTAAACATTTATAAATGAATTGTCCAATCATCATGGTGACATCGTCATGGTGACCTGTTTTACCACTATTTTTAATTGTAACATGACCCTTAACAAACATTTATGATCTATTGGAAGC
Organism: Gadus chalcogrammus; assembly: GCF_026213295.1. Classification (NCBI taxonomy): domain Eukaryota; kingdom Metazoa; phylum Chordata; class Actinopteri; order Gadiformes; family Gadidae; genus Gadus; species Gadus chalcogrammus. The sequence continues at coordinate 7,075,232 of NC_079418.1, forward strand.
GGAGATGGAGAAAGGGTAAGAAAGATGGAGGGAGGGTGGGAGAGAGGGAAAGAGAGAGAGAGAGGTTAGAAAGATGGAGGAAGGGAGAGAGAGTGAGAGAGGGGGTGGGAGACGGGGGAGAGAGAGATGAAGGGGTGATACAAGGAGGGGAGAACCAAGGAGGATTGCAATGAAAACGATGGGCTGAGTGACAGAGAGGAAGAGGAGAGCACCCTGGGGGAGAGAGAGAGAGAGAGAGAGAGAGAGAGAGAGAGAGAGAGAGAGAGAGAGAGAGAGAGAGAGAGAGAGAGAGAGGGGGGATAGGGGGGAGGCAACGTGGAAGAAGGTCA